>NC_060951.1:2278645-2280324 GCF_022045245.1 Lucilia cuprina | reverse complement strand
TAGAACAGAACTAGAACAGAACTAGAACAGAACTAGAACAGAACTAGAACAGAACTAGAACAGAACTAGAACAGAACTAGAACAGAACTAGAACTGAACTAGATCTGATTTACAACTCAAATAGAACTAAACTAGAACTGATTTGTAACTGAACTATAAGTTCAGCTTAAAATAAAGAATGTTTCGATATCAAATTAAATTCAAATTCGCTTAATTTTCAAAAAATTCTCTTCTTTAATTTATTACAAAAAAAATTATATCATTTGTATCTTAAAGAAACTTTCACCTAAATGTTTGTGTTGTAAGAAAAATTCATTACTAAACAATTTCAATTTAATATTTTAATTCTCTATTACAGAACTCAAATACCCACATCAACAACACCGGCTACATATGATGCCTCTAAACATCATTATAAAACCGCTTTAGCCTCTACGGCCAATCTGAATGTGGGCCCCTCTTTAATGGGAGCTATAACATCAACTGCAACAACGACAACAATGACAATAAATGCTTTAACAAAACAAACACAATCACAAATACCCAGTTATCAGGGCGGTGGTGCCAACATAGAACATTATCAACAACGACATCAACAGCAGCAGCCGCAGCAACAACGTTCAAATAGTTTCAAACATCAGCAGCAACAACATCGTCATCAACATCAACAACAGCAGCAACCATCTCAACTACCTCAAACTTTAAATCAATTTAGCATTAATAGCAGTAATATAACAACCACAACAACAACAGCAGCAACAATAAATAATTATCAGGGATCAACAGCAACCATGGGCCACAATAGTAGAACTACTACCGGCTCATCAGTTGGTGGCAGTGGCAGCGTTAGTTATAATACTGGTTCTGGCAGTAGTTCTGCCACCAGTTCTAGTCCTTTATCACCACCCAGTGTTTCCTACAATATCAATAAAGATGATTCAAAATTAGTCAATGAAATGAATAAATTATATCGTAAATCTCCATTTATGCAAAAGAAATTTAATGGTGGCTCCTCTTTGCAGCGTTATCAAACATCGCCGAGTGATGAAAGTCCCAAAAAGGAATCGGTTTTATCGACAATAGGTTAATATATCTACTAAAACAAATAAAAATTATTACAATAACATAATATTTTATTAATTTTTCCTTACAGGTCAATCTATTTTACGCAATTTGACCACATCTCCCTTTAGTCAAAAGAAAAACTCCTCTAATGTTCAACCCAATCAAATAGATCCCTTATGGCGTATGCCTACCACTCAAGATGTGGCATTAGCTTTTGATTCTTGTGATGCTGCTAATACTACACATACATCAGCTTTAGAATCGCCTGCAGTGCAACGCAAACGTTTTCAACAGGGTGGAGAGGCTAAAGCTAGTATGACAGCAGCTAAGAAGACTTCATTGGAGTCAGAGAAACAGGATAATAAACCCTCTTTAATACCTTTAACTAAAAATGAAACACAACCACCACGTGTTCCCGGCAATCATAGTCCAATAGGTAAAGTTTTTATATAGATATTTAATAGACGTAAACTAGAACCGATCTCACGCAAAACTCGGAAAGAACAAGAACTGAATTAGAACTGAACTAGAACTGAACTCGAACTGAACTAGAACTGAACTAGAACTGAACTAGAACTGAACTAGAACTGAACTAGAACTGAACTAGAACTGAA
>NC_060951.1:2142135-2278545 GCF_022045245.1 Lucilia cuprina | reverse complement strand
AGTTCTGTTCTAGTTCTGTTCTAGTTCTGTTCTAGTTCTGTTCTAGTTCTGTTCTAGTTCTGTTCTAGTTCTCTTCTAGTTCTGTTCTACTTCTGTTCTAGTTCTGTTTTAGTTCTGTTCTACTTCTGTTCTAGTTCTGTTTTAGTTCTGTTTTAGTTCTGTTCTAGTAACAAATTTGAACCTAAAAGAGGACAAAATATTTTTTTTTAATAATTTTAAACTAAAAAAATTTATTAAAATCTAAGTTTAACTTAAATAAAAACATGCAATTTTTAGTAGAAAAAAATGAAAATGTTACATGCAAATTATTAAGAATTAGTAACAAATTTCTAAAAATAAAATGTCTTTTAAATGTTGGTTAACAAATTACCACAATTTATTGTTGTTGGTGTTTCTTTTGTTGGATGAAATGTGTTTTTTTAATAAATGAGTGTAACAAATAAACAAAACAAGTGTAATACTTACGGGGAGGTGGGAGAGTAGTTTCATGAAAGGTTTTTTGTTTTTTATATAATTGATTGTAACATTTTGTAAGTTTTTTTCTTTCTTTTTTGTATGATAATGTAAGGTTTTAACGTAATTTCTTTTTTTTAAAAATTATAAATTTTCTTGAAAATTTATGTTTTTCTTTATTGTAGGGGAAATTTAATTAAATTGTTTTTTTTATATTGTATGGTATTTGTTTTAAGGTTTTAAGTTACCTACAAATAAAAAGATTAATAAAAAATAAAAAATAACAATAAAAAATAAAAAAAAAATTAAACAAATTTTACAAAATCATCATAACCAAAAGTTTTAGTAAGTTAAAAGGTAATTCTTAAAAATTTTCTTTATACAATTAGTTGAAAAAACTTTTAGCCGTGTAAATAGTTAAAAAAGATTAAACAAATAAAATAAATAATAAAAAAAGGCAAGCAATTAAATTAAAAAATTTCTTCTATTGGTTTTTTTTTTCTTTTAAATGAATTTTCAAAAAATTGTTTAAAATTATATTGAAAAAAAAGAAAATCTACTTGCCTACGTTGAGTTTTAATGCCGGCAGCTTCTACAACAGATTTAAACCAATAGGGTATATCAACCTCAGCTTGTTCATAGTACTTTATAAAATCTAGTTCTAAGAGTTGAGGATATTTAGGTCGTAAATTATGATTTTTTGTTAAACTGTAAAGATATTGCAAAAAAAATACATAAATTATAAAGAATTTCTTGTTCTAAACAAACAACACTCACCATTTACTAACAAATTCATGAAATTGATTACTAAAATGAAAGTTATCATCTTTTGGCAAACGTGGCGGATCTGATTCCAAAACTTTTGTTAATACCTCAAAATCGGTATTACAGCCTTCATAGGGTGAACGAGCGGTAGCCAATTCAACCAGTGTTATGCCCAGAGACCAAACATCAGCACGTATATCATACTTTGGTTTTTTAGGATCGATACGTTCAGGCTGTAAATGAATGAATTAAAATTATAAAAAAAATCTATCTTAAAGAACACAAAAATTTCAACATACCGCCATATAAGCCGCACAACCAGCTGATCTAGTGGCCGCTTTTGAGTCCACCAAACGCCCACTAATACCAAAATCACATAATTTTATATTGCCACGTTCATCGATTAAAATATTTGAGGGTTTAACATCACGATGTATAACGCCATGTTTCTCTTTTAAATAAGACAAAGCTTTAACCGTCTAGAAAGCCAAAAACCAAAAAAACACAATTAAACAACAAATAAATTTATAATTTAATAGTCAAACTCACTGCCACTGTCACCTTCCCCAGTATATTTTCCGGTACTGGTTTCTTTGATAACTTTAACAGCTTATCAAAACACATCGACATCAATTCCATACAAATCCAAACATCAGCATCCGTTACAAAACAACCCAAACATTGTACTATATATTGGCAGTCATGTGATTTTAAAACTACATCCAAATCCATTAGGATACGTTTATTTTCCTCAGAATTGCCAGTACGTCGCATTTGTTTTACGGCAATTATTGTATTACTGGGTTTGTGGAGCATTTTTACAACATTCCCACTGGTGCCATTGCCCAAATCACCCAAATGTTCGAGATCTTTAATATCGGAGTGGTATTTGTGATCGTTTATCGTTAGTATACCAGTTTGTTTGTGAATTTTCTTTAGTTTTTTATCTGTTTCAGATTCAGCGGCAGGTCCGGTGGGCTTTGCAAAAGCCAATTTCATATTATTGCGATTTGTCATTGTGGAACGATTTGTTGACGATAAGTTGTCCACTGGAAAACAGGATTAAAAAAAGATATTAGAACACAGTTAAAAAACCCCATTTCAGTTTAACCAAATCTGTTCTAGTTCTGTTCTAATTCTGTTCTAGTTGTATTCTAGTTGTGTTCTAGTTCTGTTCTAGTTCTGTTCTAGTTCTGTTTTAGTTCTGTTCTAGTTCTGTTCTAGTTCTGTTCTAGTTCTGTTCTAGTTCTGTTCTAGTTCTGTTCTAGTTCTGTTCTAGTTCTGTTCTAGTTCTGTTCTAGTTCTGTTCTAGTTCTGTTCTAGTTCTGTTCTAGTTCTGTTCTTGTTCTGTTCTAGTTCTGTTCTAGTTCTGTTCTAGTTCTGTTCTGTTCTAGTTCTAGTTCTGTTTTAGTTCTGTTCTAGTTATTTTCTAGTTCTGCTCGTGTTCCTTGGAAACCTTTACATATCTTATGTTTTCAAAATATAATACTCTGCCCTAAATTGTTTATTGATATTTACCACTTTACAAACAAATATTTCATTGAGATTTTCAACACATTTCTCCCCCTTCTTCCAAAAGCCCACAACAAAAACTGTTATTAAAGAAACATTACTCCGGAAATACCAAAAACAAAAAATTCCAATAGGCTGTTTGGTGGTTTGATTGAAATCTGCTTTCATTAAAAGCAAAACAATAAAAATAAAACAACAACAAACACACACACACACAAAAACACTTTGACAATAATGAAAACAAAAACATACAGCATAAACGAAAAAAAGAGAAAAAAGTCTAAGAAATTCAATACAAAGCAAACAAAACAAAAATTGGGAGACTGAATTATGTTGTTGTTGTGTTTATTTACTTTTATTCGCAAAAAATCAAGCAAAAAAACATTTGCAAGAGGGTGGGTGGTGGTGTTGTTGCATTGATAGAAAGAAAAAAGAAGCAGCTAAGAAAAAAGTGGTGGAAGTAGTTAAAAAAAGACCAAAGAAAATTAAAGCAAAAGCAAATAAATACTTTGAATGTAAATGACAGGCGATGTTAAAGTATAACCCTCCCCCAACAAAACTTTTTTAATTTTTTTTAAACAATAATTTTTTGTTTTTTTTTTAATACTTACAACCCGTTAATTGTGGACGTACTAAGGTGTTTGGCCTGGCAAGAGGCATTCTTGGTAATCTGGATTCATTTTCTGCCTGCAAACGTTCTTCCAGCGATTGTAATTTGCAGGTTATAGTATCCATTGAGGTGTCCATTTCTCGAGAGTGTATTTAGCAAGTGTTTGTTTTGTGTTATTGGAAATTTGTAGCAGCCAGCCTGTTATAAGGCGGTTTTTTCTTTAGTTACACTTTTTTGTTTTATAACTTTTTTCTTATTTAAATTGATTAAATAACTTTAAAACACTTTTAATTTTTTTGACTTCTTTACAATTTAAAAGGTATAGAGGAGGAGGTTTTTGAAAATAAAGAAAAACAAAAACTTAAATACACAAGAGTTGGTTGGTTGGTTGGTCGACGACGACGTTAAATGGTGGCGCTCCTCTTCTGCTGTTTTCTTTCTATTTTCACTCTCTTTTTTTCCTTTTCAGGCTTTCTAATGTTGTTCGTTGGTCTCTGCTGCTGCTTCTTGTTCTTTGTATAAGACGACGACCGTAGTGAAAAAATAAAATCATACGAAAAAAAACCAGCTATCTTTTAATTTGCAAAATTTTATGGCTTTTAATTTGTTTGTGAACTTTTGCGTTTATGTCATTGTTTTCTACACACTTTACACTTTGGTTTTATATAAAAATTATAAATTATTGTTAGAAATTTCCATTAAAAAAATTAAAAAATATTCAATAACTCTTTCATATATCACTTCACTTTTCAATGGAAAAAATTTATTTTTATGAATAAAATAGAATGACAAGTGAAAAATAAGGCAAAAAAATATACTGGCGTTGCCAACTTGTTGAGTAATATTTGACACACAGAGTTGTATGTGAGAGAAAGAGGTTAGACGAATAGGTTGTGAACTTGGCTTAAATTAAGTGTTTAGCTTTAATTAAAAAGATTTTGTTTAAAGTTTTATGAATTAAAATTATTAATAAATTATATATAAAGTTAATTTTTGTATTCTATAGAATTTATTTGTTATTAAAAATAAATAAAAAGTTTTAATTAACTGTTAATTAAAACAAAAATTATGAAGTTTAGCTTAAGTTATATTCAAATAAAACTATTTATTTTCGATATTTTTTTTTTTTTTTGTAAAAAATCTTTTTTATATATATTTTTCTTTGTAATATTTTAATAAATGCTGTTCAACAGTTTTTATTATCATATGTATACATAATTTTATATTCTTAAAAATTAACAAAGTTGTGGTTGTTTGTTTTTCGTAAAGCCCATCGATTTTTTTAACAATATTCAATATTTTATAACAATTTATATATATTTATGATTTTTTTCTGAATGCCAACTATTTAATTAAAAAATAAACTTTTGACGAAAAAGAAGAAAAAAACTAAAGAAAATGTGCGTTTCGTTGAAGCTAAGATCACTTTTAAATTTAAAAAAATTAAAATAAAAAGAAAATCTTATTGGGTGGGGGAAAATTCCGTAGGAGCCAAAATGCGGCAGTGCATTTCCCTAATTAATGGCACGGTATAAGCAACACATTCATCCCAGCCGGGCGAACGCCAAGAAGCTTCACGGGTCTCTTTACGTTCAGCCAAAGATTTGTAGCCTTTGTTTTTCCATAGGGAATAAAAAACATTAATCTAAGAATTTTCAAAAAAAAATAAACTAACAAAAACTTACACCAAATATGATGAACATTATAAAGGCGACCAATTTGCGAAAAGAAACCAGCAAAGGCTTCATTATTATGTTTACGGAAATTGATAGCTCTAGCCCAATTATTACCCCATTCAATCATGGTGCCCGGTTTTAAGCGATAAGAACTTTAGAAAACACAAATAAGTTTTGAAAACAGAAATTTTTAGTTAAGCGAAACTTACCGCATTTCATAGATATTTTTGCCGGAGCGCATTTCCATTTGTGGCCAATAGCTAAAGGCCAATAGATATTGCAAATGACGTGATCTTAAAAATTTCGAACGTTCTTTCATCAGTGACATGTATTCCTGTTTGAAAAAAACACATTCACAAAAAAAAAAAAAAAAACAAAATCATAAAATATTTAGAACTCTTCAAAAAAACCCACATTATCGTGCCATAAATCCTCTTTGGCTATATCGATTTTCTCAAAACCACCCGTATATTTCCATAAATGCAAACATTGATCCATATCACCCACATGGACGGTCCAGGAAGCCATCAAATCGCAAGATAAGTTGGCTTTTTTATCTTTGATTAATTGTACAGTAGTTTTACTTTGAAAAAGATTGTATAATAGTTTTTTTTTTAAATATTAACAAAATTATTTAAAAAAAAACTTACTAATTGTTTAAATATTCCGCCATAGAATCAGGTCGAACATTGTGTGTATGTAAAGCGTAAATAATTTCCTTGTCACTTAACATACGACTGTGTGGCTCTTTGGTGGGTTCGATTTTACGCACCAACAATTTTGAAAACCAAGAATCTGATTCATTGCAAGTAGCAGTTGTAGAGATGGAACTGGAAATAAGGGAAATTATAATAAAAATTAAAAGTTATCGATAATTTTACTTTTTCAAAGTTATCGATAAATTAATTTTTTCAATGAAAAAATATCAAGTACCTCACTTTTTTAATAGAAGAGTTATCGTTAACTTAACTAAACACTTTTAAATTCCTTTTCTATGGACAAGTTATCGATTACATAATAATTCTAAAGAAAATTTATCGATAATATAACTTTTTCTAAAAGATAGTTATCGATAAATTAACGTTCCTATAAAAATGTTGTCGATTACACAACTTTACTCAAGAAAAACTTGCGATAAGTAAAGCTTTTTAAATTAAAGTTATCTCTAACTTAACGTTTCTAACAAAAGTTCTCGATGACATGTCTATTCTTTGGAAAAGTTATCGATTTAATCACTTTTTGTAAAGAAAAGTTATCGATAACTTAACTTTAGTAAAATCCATATCGATAACTAAAGTTTAATAAACTAAAGTTATCGATAACTTAACGTTTCTAAAAAAAGTTATCGTTGACATGACATTTCTATGGAAAAGTTCTCAATGACATGTCTATTCTTTGGAAAAGTTATCGATTTAATTACTTTTTGTAAAGAAAAGTTATCGATAACTAAAGTTTTATAAACTAATGTTATAGATAACTTAACGTTTCAAAAGAAAAGTTATCGATGAAATGATTTTTCTATAGAAAAATTCTCCATAACATGTCTATTCTTTGGAAAAGTTATCGATTTAATAAATTTACTAAAGAAAAGTTATCGATAACTTAACTTTAGTAAGTTCCATATCGATAACTAAAGCTTTATAAACTAAAATTTATCGATAACTTAACGTTTCTAAAGAAAACATATCAATAAAATGACTTTTTCTATAGAAAATTTGTCGATGACATGTCTATTCTTAAAGAATATAAAGAAAATTGATCGATAACTTAACTTTAGTAAATTAAAGTCATCGAGAACTAAAGTTTTTTAAACTAAAGTTATTGATAACTTGACGTTTCTAAAGAAAAGTTATCGATGGCGACTTTTCTATAGAAAATGATCGATAACATGTCTTTTCTTTAGATGTTATCGATTTAATAACATAAGTAAAGAAATGTTATCGATAACTTAACTTTAGTAAATAAAAGTTATAGATAACTTAACTCTTCCAAAGAAAAGTACTCGATTATTTAAATTTTCTAATCGATAATTTTTGTATATAAAAATCATCGATAACTTTTTTATAGTTTATCGATAACATTAATTTTCTAAAATTATCGATAATTAACTTTTTTAGTAAAATTATCGAAAACTAAATTTTTTAGTGAAAAGTTATCGATAATTAACTTTTTTGGAGAAAATTTATCAATAATTAACTATTTTTTAAGAATAAAGATTACATAACATTTCTAAAAAAGTTATCGATTACATAAATTTTCTTTAAAAAAGTTATAGATAACTCGTTTATTTAATAAAAAATATCGATATTTCCTATACTATCGATTAATTTTATATTTTTAAAACAATTTATTGTTAACATGTGTTTTCTACAGATTTAAATTCTCATAATTTGTTTATTCTATAGAAAACAAGTCATTGTTTGAAACATTGTTGCTAACATTTTTTAGTTTGAAAATTATATGTTAAACACGTTTTCATAAAACAAAATACTTGGCAACATTCTCTTTGTTAATTTTTATTCTCATTTAACTTACCGCAATGCAGTGGCGTTGCATATGTTAGCAACACTTTTTAGTTTTAACATTTTTTTCTAATAAAATTTTTGTAGCAGAATTTTAGGCTGAAAAAAGAAAATTTTAGAAATTTAATACAATTGGCTTTATTTTTTTTTTAATAAACACAATATTTTAAGAAAAATTTTTTAAATTACAAAAAATTATTAATAAAAACAATGACCTTTAGGTCATAAATCAAGGTGACCTGTATTATCATCAAACGCTCTAACTTTGTTGAGTAAATGTAAGAAAAATGAAAGGCTGAATAAAATGACAAACAAACAAGTGTAAATAAACATTGAATGAAAATTAATTAGCACTTTGTTTTGCATAATGCAAAAAGTAAATAATTTTTGTTTCACAAAAAACAACAACTGCCACGAAACTGACAAATATATATAAATATCTATATTAATGTTTATTTATATTAAAAATATGCCAAAAATACTTTGTTTTTGTACAAATGTTTTTGTTGTTGAGTTAATGCGTTGTTTTTGTTTTTTTTTTTGCAAATTTTTTTTCATTATTTTTATTATTTTTATTTTTGGTTAACTAAATATTTTTTTACAATTTACTTTTGTTTTTTAAACAATCAAAGCTTATCTTTTGCTATAATTGATGCTATATGTTTTAATCTAGTTTTGTCTTGATTAAATTAACAAAACAATTTTCCTATTCTTTCTTTTACACTCAACTAGTATGAGGTTAATTTGCAAGAGAAAAAAACAATTTTTCTTACCTTAGTTTAACAAAAAAATATGTTCGTTTTTAAATTAATTAAATTGTGCTAAATTTAACAAAATTATGTTGTCGAATGGGTTTTTGTATATTAGAAAAATTTTGTTAAAAAAAATAATTAACAAAACGAAAAAAAATTCTTTCGACACTTTCGCAAAAAATACACTTTTTTTGCTACCGCTGCTACTACTTTGACTGGCTGATTGCTGCCCTGCGCCGACAAATATTAACGGCGGCGGCGACTGACACTAAATATGTCGGCGGCGGCTTAAAATCGACTGTAAGCCGGCTAAGTTTTCAACTACGTTTAGTTTTTAAATTTTCAACGATTTTAAATAAAAACGGAATCCGAGAGATCAGAAAGTGGGATTTGGAAGCAAATAGTATATTGTTTATAACAGCAAAACAGAGCAAGCTCAAAAGTTGTGTGAGAATATATGCAGGTATGAATAAAAAATTCTTAAAAATTAAAAACAAATCCTTTCTCCAAGTTTTACGAGGATTAGCCGATATTTAACTATATCCTCCATATAAAACATCTTGCAGAAAATCAGTTTCTAAAAAATTTTGCATTATGAAAATGATCAATAACGTAAAAACAAAACAAATAAAGTCACGCGGGAGACCGGGGTTCAATTCCCCGTCGGTGGAGGACACAAATGATTTTTGCATTAAATTGTAAAGATTTAATGCACTTTTAACTGGAATGTTCTGTAGGCTTCGAAGCTGCATCTATTCCAACGATGTTATTTCTACATCCTCGATAGTATAGTGGTTAGTACTCCCGCCTGTCACGCGGGAGACCAGGGTTCAATTCCCCGTCGGGGAGGACAAAAAGGAAGGATTTTTGCATCATATTATGAATAAAGGTTTAATGTACTTTTAACTGAAATGTTATGTAGGCTTCGAAGCTGCATCTATTCAATCGATATTATTGCAACATCCTCGATAATATAGTGATTAGTATCCCCTCCTGTCACGCGGGATAATGGGGTTCAATTCCCCGTTGGGGAGGAAAAAAGAAAGATTTTTACATCAAACTATAAAAAAGTTTTAATGCATTTTTAACTCCAACATTCTTTAGACTTTGAAACTACTTTTTTTCAAACGATCTTATTGCAACATCCTCGATAGTATAGTGGTTAGTATCCCCGCCTGTCACGCGGGAGACCGGGGTTCAATTCCCCGTCGGGGAGGACACAAAAGTAATGATTTTTGCATTAAATTATTGCAAAGATTTAATGCACTTTTAACTGGAATATTCTGTAGGCTTCGAAGCTGCATCTATTCAAACGATGTTATTGCAACATCCTCGATAGTATAGTGGTTAGTATCCCCGCCTGTCACGCGGGAGACCGGGGTTCAATTCCCCGTCGGGGAGGACAAAAAGAAAGGATTTTTGCATTAAAGGTAAAGATTTTAATGCATTTTTAACTGTAATATTGTGTAGACTTTGAAAGTGGTTTTTTAAACTATGTTATTGCAATATCCTCGATAGTATAGTGTTTAGTATCCCCGAGCCTTTACTTCATTTTGATTCGTTTCGTTTAAGAGTTGAGTTATCAAGGGTAGAGTGTTATAATAAGCTTCATACGCCAAGATTTCGTTAATCGTTGAAAATATATTTGGGAATTCAGTCTATTATCTTGCCTGAAAGAAAACATAGCAACTTCATAACATCATTTTGTTTCGTTTCGGTCTTTTAACAGCGCCTTGCTCTTATTCCAAGCCATTTTGAAGAAAACGTCTAGAGAATATAAGCAGACAGCCGTTTCTTTTTCATCATTTGCAGCATAAACATATATTAGTGGTGAGACATACATATATATATACATATTGTGGGATTAAGTTGCTCAATTATTTACATTTATTTCAGTTAAATAATATAGATAATAATAAAAGTTTTTTAAGTGTTATAATAATAATAATTAATATAAAAAAATTACTCCTATATTCAAAAAATAATAGTTGTAATAATAATAATAATTTGGGAAAAAAAGGAAGTAACATAACTTAAATCTTAACAGGGATAATAAAATTTTGTTAAGCTCTGCTTTTTCTCTCAAGCAGAGAGCTCATTTTTTAACGCCTGCCATACATAACCTAAAATTAGATCCTGGTATATAGAGGCAGTAACAGAGAACTAAACAAATAACTTGTTTATATACAGTTTGTTTTTAAATATTGGTCTATAGCTTTTTCTTTTTAAAGGAGTTTAAACAGACAAAAATTTAACTTGTTTAACAGTTTAAGGGCATTTAAAGGTACTTAACGTTAAGTAAAACAACTTAAAAAATATATATATCCTAACTTTCATTTAGGATGCTGACTTATTAACTAAGAGTCTTATTATTGTTTTTACTTATAAAAAGAAAGTTTATAACTTTCCTTATCTTTTTTTGAGTTTCTTCAATTAAACTTTATCTTATGGCTTGCAGGACAGGCTTTTTTAATATGTTTATAACCATTATAGGCCATTAACTTTTTACCTTCTTCTTCGTCTTCTTCTACGGCATCACATTTAGTTAATTTTAACTGACAATCAATATTAAACAATAGCTTAAATTTATCTATAGTTAAGGGAGTTTTTATGCCTCCTATAGCTACTTTAGTATAGATTTTAGTTAAATCTAATTGCTCAGGCGTTTGACCATAATAGGAAAAGGGTTCAACGTCTAAATTTTGTGGATAACTATGTTCAGTTGAATGTTTTGGTGAGTGTGTGGGTGTATTAGAGAATTTGCGTTTTTTATTATTTAACTCCTTTTCGATTAGTAAGGAATTGCTGGTGTTAGAGGTTAAGTTGGAAGAGAATAAAGTGTCACGGTCCACTGCCACCGTGCGTCTACGTTTTGAGATTTTAGCCAATTGCAAGGGAGCACTAAATTCATTGGCTATTTGTTGTGGTTGTGTCATTAAATTTTCATGATCTACTGTGGTTCTTCTTTTTCTAATGGCGGCTGGAGTTTTATTTTCAATTACCGAGATTTTAGGTTTCAATAAAGTGTTAGAGCTTGTGCTGGCGACAGAATCCTCTACACTTAAAACCACCGTGCGTCTTCTTTTGGTTACACTTTTGGGCCTAGATTGCATGGCTTCTAAAATTTCATCTTGAGGCGTAGCATTAGCGGTATAATCCACTTGTTTCTGTTGAGCTTCTATAGATTTGCGCGCCACTAAACGTGCTATCGATAGCCTTGGTATAGGCGGCTGTTGTGATATTTTATATATCTCCTCATATAACTCATCTATTATTACCGTTTTTCCGTATTTAGTATTTAAAAGATTACGTTTATTGAGCACCAGACCACTGGGAAATATTACTAATATTTGTAGTAAAAATTTGCGTATTTCTCGGAACGGATAAATGGTTCTAAACTTTTGTATTTCCTGCTTATGTTCCGCATAACAATGCTGCATATAAACATTGAAGGAACTTTGCTGTTGGCCACAAAAATTACAATTCTTAAAGCGACCATAATGATCGATCATATGTCTCATCAGGTCCATTTCAGAGGTACTGGTAAAGCAGCAGCTGCTACAACGATAGATCAGAGTATTGCTAAGCTCCCTAAAGGAGAAACTCTCCTCGCCCGCATGCATATTACAGGCATGCTGTACAATAGCCACGCGATTGGAAAAGATATCGGCACACAAAGTGCACTGATAGGACACTTCCGGTTTGCCTAAAGCTAAAATATCCATAATCTGTTCATTATTATCAATACGTATGTCTTGGGGCCAATGCTGAACACGCAAATGATGCTTGTACAAGTTTTCAACATTAGCACAGTGAAAGGAACAGTAACCACACAGTAACCTTTGACAGTTGTCATCATTTTCCGCCATCGTCACATCGGCTGCAAAGTAACGTGACTTTTTGTGCACACTTAATAAATGCTGCTGCAGTTCACTGTTACTACCAGTAAAATTACGACATTCCGGACAACACAGCCTTCTAAGCAAACGAAACCAGAATGGTTTGGCCAACTCCTGCTGTTGATTGTGAACTTCATTGTAATGTAAATTCTTTAAATCCTCAAATATTTGTGTTTTAAAAGCACAATGATAACAGCCAAACTCATAGCCCGAAATATAATTTGCATTATGCGCTTCGTCATCTTGTGTTTCCACATCCACCGATTGGTCCTCATCATCCTCCTCGCCCTCATTATTCTCTAACTGTAACTTTTTGCGATATTCCTCCGACTCTTCTTCATCTTCCATTAAAATTCCACGTATATGTCTAACACGAGTGGGATCGTTTCTTTGCCACAGTGGCCTTGTATCGGCCACATCTTCATTGTTATTAACAGATCTATGATACATATAACGGGCTTCTCTTGTCTTGCCCGCATGTTTCTCATCGATGTGCGAAAGAATTTGTGACAGCTGATGAGATCCAAAGGTACAGTGGGCACATTTATATTGATTTTTAACACCATGCTGTTGCTGGCAATGGGTTTGCATTTGTCCCACAGTGGTAGAGCGATGGCCGCATACATCACACACCCACTTACCTTTCGTTTTGGCTGAATTTACATAAGTTACTATAGGTTTTGGGGCTGCATTGTCACTGTTGGTTGAACGTGTTACAGGACTAGAAGTTCCAGCAGTTGATTGATTGGTATCCAAAGTATCTTTATATTTTTTGCCTAAAAGAAGAGGAAATAAATTTTAAGTTATTATTAGTCTGGACAGTAGCCTTATAAGCTCTAGTTCAGTTTATGTTTAGTTCTAGTCCAGTTCTAATTCAGTTCTAGTTCAGTTCTGGTTCAGTTCTAGTTCAGTTCTAGTTTAGTTCTAGTTCAGTTCTAGTTCAGTTCTAGTTCAGTTCTAGTTCAGTTCTAGTTCAGTTCTAGTTCAGTTCTAGTTCAGTTCTAGTTCAGTTCTAGTTCAGTTCTAGTTCAGTTCTAGTTCAGTTCTAGTTCAGTTCTAGTTCAGTTCTAGTTCAGTTCTAGTTCAGTTCCAGTTCAGTTCTAGTTCAGATCTAGTTCAGTCCTAGTTCAGTTCTTAGTCTAGTTCAGTTCAAGTACAGTTTAGTTCTAGTTGAGTTCTAGATCAGTTCTAGTTTATAGCCAAGTCCAGTCATAGTTAAGTCTATATTATATTCTATATTCATAGTCTAGTCTATAGTCTAGTCTATAGCCTTTAGACTAGTCTATAGTCTAGTCTAAAGTCAAGGTTACACTCTAGTCTATAGTCTAGACTATAGTTAATTTTCAATTTTACTCACCTGCAAATGCCACCATCGTTGTATTACCCTCTGCGTCGTCTTCGTCGGAACGCTCATGCGTAACAATATTCACTTTGGAACTGGCATGCTTCTCATTAATATGTCTCTCCACCACATAACGCAAATAATGAATATAATTACATTCTTCACAACGAAATAGAGTGGCGCCATGAAAACGTAAATGATTTAAAATCCGCTCAATAGTAATGCCTCTCTTACAGATTTCCTCCAGACAAAAAGTGCAACGATATGTTACATTATTCGAATGCAAAGCATTTAAATGGGCACGGAATAAATCCACCGAAATGGTATGATAATTGCAGCCAGGACAGCCACAAGTATAACATTTACTTTCTGATAAAAAGCTGTAGGGAATTTTAAAGGCTGGTTTCGGTGCTGTGGATGTAGCCGATGCTGCGGCTGTTGTGGAAGAGGAAGGTATTAAGGAAGATGAAGCTAAATTGGTCATTTTATCGAAAAATCTTTCGCTGCTGTTTAAACAAGGCACTGGATTTACAGGATCCACACTGTAGGCTTTAGTGGCATCAGTTTTATTACTCAAATCGGGATTTTGTTTATGCATTTGCAAGTGTCTGAGCATATTGGTGCGTACTTTGGTTTTGTATTTACACTCGCCACAATTGACTTCACGCTGGAATATGGCCGATAAGGGCAATAAATCTATCTCGCTAGATTTGAAATGAGTTTTAGAACCCGACTTCTTGCGCTGCCATTCTAATATTAATTTTTCACCAAATTTTCTTAATTCCTCATCGCTTAGATCTTGAGTATAGGCCACATAATAGCCGGAATCTAATACAGTGCCTAAAGCATCATTGGAAATTTTCGGTTTAAGCAGCTCTTTGGTATACATATTTAAAGTGTGCCAATGTTTTTCCGAGAAATGTTTCAGCAATTGACCCGGATTGGTGGAAGTTTGATCACATAAATAGCAAAAGTAACGATTACGTGCATGATTTTTGATATGAGCTTTAATGCCCGCAGGACGATGATATTGTGCTGTACAATGTGGACATTTATAGGTGTAATTATTGGGATTACCACCCATGCTAGAGATGTGATACATGACATGCGTTAGAAAATTACTCTCGGTTAGCTGGGTCTGACAGTTTTTAATAACACAACGATAGAGTTTATCATCTAGAGAGAAAAAGGGAGATAGAGAGAAAGAAATTTTTTAAGTTTAAGAAAATATTTAAAAGAATTCTTTAGCTTACCTGCCAAACCGGTGGGTCCTACAGTTTCCTCTATGGTTTCTCTTAATTTACGAAGGTAAACTTCTTCAGGTTCTGGGAAATGTTTGGAAATTTGATTTTGTATAAATTTGGCATTTCTCTTGTCGGTAATTACCACATTGCCGCCACTGTTTAATATATCTTGTATTTTTTCCTTTAAGGAAATGGCGGTGTCTTTTTCTTTATTGGCCGCCGGCTTAGGGGAAACAGTATTAAGGGCAGACGTCGTTGTTGAAGCTGTGGTTGTTATATTACCTTGCGTTGACTTATTGGTATTAACTGCTGCTGTTGTTGTTGCAGTATTTGCGGCCGATGTTGCTGCAAGTTTGTTTAAAGTTTTATTGATAATATGAAACTGATCGGCATGTTTCATATAATCCTCAACATCTGTGGCACAATAGAAACAGAAACCACAAGCCAAATAGTCATGTTTATTGGAGAAATTTCTCCGTTCATGAAAACGCAAATGATCACTCATGGCCACTGGGACGCGACTGACAAATTTACAACCACTACCCATACATTTATATTGACGTGAAGTTATGGTAAAGTTAGAACTAGGTGAGTTCATGGTTTCGTTAGTTGGTGCATTATTATTATTGGCAGTAGAGGCAGCTATGGAAATATTAAAACCCAATGCCGCCGATGATTGATCATTGTACTGAGCCGACACGGTTTGGGTTATTACAAAATCTCCGGTTTTGTTTTGGGCCAAAGGCAATGTTTCGGCCACAATTACCGGTGAGTCGTCTAAATTGCGTGGTACTTCTCTTTCGGTACAGGGATTGCCAGCATTTGCCAAGATATTAGAAACCTCTAGAGATTCGGCGGCAGCTTCTACCAATTCTACACGCTCCTTTTCTATTTGCTGCGTCCATAAACTACCCACTTTGGGTGCCAGAGTGCGTACATTAGAAATTTTGGGCAATTGTAATTGTTCAGTGTTTGTGTTGGGATTCAAACTTATAACATTGGAAATTTGTAAAGGTGTTTGTTGGTTGGGAGCCGAAGAGGTTACCGAGGTGATGAGAAAATCTTTACTGACATTATTAAAAGCTACAGCAGGACCAGCATTTAATAGTAAGGGCTCCGTTAAGGGCATTTGTGGTTGAGGAGGCATGTCCTTGGTGGGCGGTTTAGGTTTGGCCACCAATAATGCCCCCAACATGGTTAAGGGAGCAGCAGAACTTAATACACTCGCACTCTCATTACCTTTAACCTCCATATCGGGTGTAGAACGTGAAAGACAGTCGCCTGTTAAACGCCGTAGCTTAATTTTCGGTCTTTCCTCGCTACCCTGACTAGAGGTGGTAGAATGCTGGGTAGAATCGTTATTAAGATCCAATAAAGGTTTGTGTGCATGTTTCTCCATCATATGACGTATTTCTTGGGTTATGGAATATTCTTTATTGGCATTTTCCTGGGGAAAACATTGCTCGTGACACATTAAACAATAACCATTCCATTTAATATGTTGATGTTCACACATGAAATGCGTTTCCAAACCCACCAAATCACTCGAGTATAAAAATGAACAATTCTTTAATAAACAATAGAATTTAAAAGGATTATCTCCCGTCAACTGCAGAGAATAGCCCACATGTGAGATATTATTTATGGAGATTTTGCTGGAGCATTTTGTCTGTTGTTTATCATGGGCCTGTTGCTCGGAAACAAAATCTAATGCATCTTCTATGCTGGTGTGTTGATCGGCTGCATTTATATTCACAGCACTTAGATTGGAATCCAATATCGAGGAAATATCATTAAGATCTTGTAAAGGTTCTAGAGGAGCCAAGCCCGGCACTAAATCTATGGGATCATTACAGGGTGAATCGGGCAAAAGATCATCCATGATATTGATAACAGGTTTAAAACCTATATGAGCAGTTGTATTAGTTAGTGGCGTATTAGTTGTTGAACTAAAGTTGGGGGAAGTGTTGGTGTTTGTTTGATTTTTAGTTGTTATTGTAGTGGTTGGTGGTGGTGTGTTTAAAATAGTGCCGTTATTGTTGGAGGGAATTTTCTCTTTTAGGCTTTTCTTTTTGGGTAAAAATCCCATGGGTGTTAAATGTTTTTTGGTGTTTTTGTTATTACCCCTTAATAAACCAAATTTCTGGAAAAGACCCTTATTCTTGGACTTGGGTATATTACCTGTATTCGTGGCACTAACCGTAGGAGCAGTTTCTGTTATTTCTATATCTTCCCAATCCTCATCATCACTGATAACAGTTATATCATTATACACTATTGGTTTAGGGACATCCTTTTTCTTCCATATTAATGGTGGCATTGCCGTGTGCGTTTCTTGTTCCAAGTCCTTAACCGTTTCATTTACAAGTTTCTCAAAGGCATTTTCTTTAGCTTCAGTTTGTTTCACTTCCGTAGGTTGTTGTAAATCTTTAAAACGTTGACTTAATCTCTCCGCCATGGTTATGGGTTTGTTAGCCTGCCGTACACCATCTTCATTGGCCTGTTCTTCTATGTTGATAATGGATTGAGCCAATATTTGTATGGTGGGGGAGTTGCTGTTCTCTTCACGACTAGGCATGAAAGCATTTGAGGCATTTTGTTTAAGTTTTTTGGCTTCAGAAGCTTCCAAACATATAGATTTGCGTTTGCTGCTATCACCTCTTTTGTAAATCAAATCTATGGAACTTGCTATAAGATCCGACATGGTAGTTTGGGGTGTAGGTAGTTTTTTAGTTTCATTGGAGATTTCATGTTCCCAATCCTTTGGATTTAAGTTTATTTGTGACTCCTTACTACTTGCCTCAGAGTTTTGTGTTTCTTCCTCCTCTTCTAGGCAAATTTTTGGCGTTTCTGTGGGATCTTCTTCAGCTGCTTGTGCTGCCAAAGCCAATAGCTCATTTTGTAGATTAGTATGTGACTCCTTAGTGGTTTCTGTAGCATTAACTTCATCAGCTGCTTGTGCCGCCAAAGCTAAGAGTTCATCTTGTAGATCTTGTGCCGTCGCTGTTTTATTTACTACCTCCAAATCTTTATTAATTAAGGGTTCACTATCGCTCGAGTCGAAATCTATAACCTTGTTTGTTTTTTCTTCCTGTTTGGTTGGTATTTTCTTCAGTTTTTCTTGTTCTTTTGTTAAAGTTTTAATTGGAGTTTCCGGCTTTAAGATTTCTTCCTTGTTTAGTTTATTTGTACTGAAGTTATCATTGTTTGTTTCTTTCTCTGTCTCTGTTAGGTCTTCGGTTTCTGTTGGTTCTTTTAAAACACTTTCATTTGATATTTCTTCTTTGTCTGCTTCTTTTTGGTTGTCTTCAGTTTTATCTGTTGCTGGTTCGTTTTCGGTTGGTTTGGTTTTGCTTATTTCCTGCTTCTTGCTGGAATCTTTAGTTTTAGCAGGTTGTAGTTGTGTTTGTAAAACTTTCTCCTTCTTTTTACTTTCTTCTTTAGTTATTTCGGTTGGAATTGACTTGTCTGTCTCTTTGTTGTTCCTCTCATCCAGCATTGTTGTGTTGTTGTTAGTGGCAGCAGTTTCAACTTGTACTAATTCCTTCTCTTTGTCAGTTTCTTTAGATAGTTTTTGCTGATTTTCATTAGAATTCTTATCGGCTACGGATTGTTTAAGTTTTTCCAAATCTTTGGATTTTTCCAACTCCAATACACGTTTTACCTTTAGCTTTTCTTCCGATTCTTTTGCAGTTTCTTTAGGTTTGTTTACAGTTTCTCGATCCTCATCAGTATTAGTTTCTTTGGCATCTTTTTCACTCTCCTTTGTTACTTCCGCTTCTGGCGATTGCTTCTTGGAAGTTGTAGTCTCATTTTCTGAACCTTTAGTTTCTTCTGCCGCAGATCTTTCAGATATTTCCTCATCATCTTCTATATCAATAATCTGTTCATCTTTTTCTATTTCCTTCCAGGCTTCATTCTCTCTTTCGATAGCCCTATCCTCAGTAACACATTCCACATTTGCCACATCGAACAAGGTGACGGTATAACCCAACAACTCCACTTTTTTCTTATCCAAATGATGCTGTTCTATATAGTGTCTTTCCAAGTTGATCCTCTTCAATTGTATAAAATTACAAAGATGACAAACATGAGCATTTATTTCAGTGGGTTTATTAAGCTTAACCATCGAAGTAACAATGCTGCCACCCTCGCAAGTCTTAACATGACGCGCCACTGTCATTCTACGATTGCTGCAATAATGACATTTGCAGCATTCATAACGAAATTCCACTGTATGATTTTGAAAGTGTTCGAGCCAGAGAGGCAGGGGCGTATTGAAGTAGTTAAGACAGAAGGGACATCTAAAGAACCAGGAAGGTTGTCTTTGTGTCTTCTTAACACCAAATATGGGTTGATTGCATTTTCCTTTTTTAAATTGCTGCAGCAAGACGGGAGCCAAGCGTGATATATAATTTTCACCATGATGCATTTTGTAGTGTAATGAACCTTTATTGGTGGGGATTTTCTTTTCACAAATCATGCACCAGTTGGTGAATTTTGATTGATTATGCCAGTGTAGATTGGTGTTCTTAATGGCGGATTTATTTTTAGGTTTTGTTTTTAACGAATTCTCTTCTTCCTCCTCCTGTTCCTCTTCGTCCACTTCGGTTTCAGTATCTCTATCTTCTGTTTCGGATTCTTCTTTAGTTTTAGCTTTTTTATTTCTTACATTGGACTTGGTAACGGATTTTCTTTTATTATTTTTGTTGGTTTTCTTGGGAGCTTCCTGTACCTCTTCCTCGGGTATTTTAATGGGTGTATTTGGCTTTAATATGGGCATTTTTCTTTGCGGTGTACTGTCCGTATTAAAACTGGTATTAGTGTTATCTAGGGACTCCTCTGTAGTACGTGAAAATATAGATAAGGCTTCATCATCATCATCATTGGTATCTTCATTAGTGTTACAACCTCTTAGAGATCGTCTGAGGGGTCGGTTGCTTGTTGGCGGCTTAAGTTTTTCTTCTTTTCTTTTGCCTACCATTTCCTGTTGATTCGTTTCATTGTCTTTGTTTTCTTTCGTAGACTTTTTGCTGCTTTCCGTTTCCACTTCCTTGCCCATAATGGTACACATACGCCGTCCAGTGGCCGTCAATACACCCTCACATATAAACATATCTCTGATGTCATCATTTAATCTTTCTAGCTCACTGCGTTTCTTTTGATTTTTTTTCGCTCCTCTTGCTTTCCTTACTCCCTCTTCCGCTACTGTTGTTGCTTTAGGTTTTAGAGGTTTTAAATCTTCTGGATCATCTTCTTCCTCCTCCTCTTCTTCCTCTTCCTCATTTGTTTGTTGATTTTGCATATTGTTTGCTTGTGTTTTTTCTTTTTTAATCTCTTTTTCATTATTCGTTTCTTGTTTATTTTCCTCCGCTTCTTCGGTTTGTCTATGACTGGACTCTATTAAAGATTTTATAAGTTCCAGTCTTTCATCACTTAATATCTGGCCCAACAAACCTAAAATATGATCTCTATCAGCATTAGGTTTGAGTATTTGATCGACTATTTCATTGAGTACATGAACATTAGCTTCAGGTGTGGGTGTAGGATTATTAGACTTGTTGGCCGTGCTGGTAGGTTCATTGTCATCTGCTTCCTTTTTAAGGGAGGTCTCCTTAATAGCATTAGAACAGCTGGCTGGTTCCTCGGTGGATGTTGAGGAAACGGCACAATTTTGATGCTCTTCTTCGTTTGTTGCAGCTATAGGCTTAAAGGTAGTTTCATTATTACTACCACTAGCTGCTGCAGTTATAGGAGTTTCCGTGTTTTTTCCCGGCTGTAGTTTTTTATTTGCTTGAGTTCTTTTTTTGACCGCTTTCGATTTGTTTTCTGTTTCATTAGTGGCTTTAGTTTTTTCTGCTTCCTTGCTTGCCTCATCTTGTTTTTGTTTAGTTTCTTTTGTATTTTTGTTTTTATTGGCTTTAGTTTCCTTCTTGTTCTTAGCTTGTTCCCTTTCATCATCATCTTCATCACTATCGTCCGTATTGTTATGATCTTCTTGTGGTTTTGACGCTTTTTGTTTGTTATTTGATCTTGTATTTTTAGCTGCTGGTGTTGTTGTTGTTGTTGTTTCACTCACTTTACTTGTGGCCGCATCTTTCAAGGTCACATGTTTAAACACTGATATGGCACAGGCTGTTTCATTGAAATTAATGGTGGCCCGTGTTCTTCTCTTTCCTGTAATAATATTTTGCGTTGAGACGGTGCAATTATCATCGGTTTTCTTAAACATTTCCTCTAGATTTCGATTGCGTCTAGCATTTATTCTTTCCTCTTCGGCTTGTTTGCGCTTGCGTTTCTCTTCTTCTTGCACATCTTCGAATAGTAAAGCATTGGCTTTTCTCAATTTTTCTTTGTCCACTAGAGGAGCACTATCGAATACCACCATGGTATTGCGTCTCCTCAAGACTCTTTGTGGTTTGGGTGTTAATTCTTGTGTTAATTTATTGAATTTATCGAGAGCACTTATATTATGTTGCGGCTTAAGTATGACCTCATTTTCTGACGAGGTTATGACAATTTGTGAAAGCATTTCAAAGTTTTCTTTAGCAGTTTCTGTTGGTTTTTCTTTTTCAGATTGTTTTTCTGTTTCTGTTTCTTTTTCAGTTGCTTTTTCTGTTTCTTTTGCTTTATCCTTTGTATTTGCTGCTGGTTTTGGTCTACATCTAGGATCACGTGTATTCTTTTTATTATTTTCATTATTGGTGGTTTCCTTTGTTGTTTCTTTTGCACTTTCTATGGTTTTTTGGGTGTCTGAAGTTTTTTCATCTTTTTCTATTTCTTGATTACATTTATCTTTTTCCTCTTTAGAAACTTCTTTAGTTTTTTGTTTTTCCTTATCTACTTCTTGGTTAGTTTTAGTTTCCTTCGCTTTTTTATTATTAACTTCTTTAACTTTGCTTTCCAACTGCTTGCCGGTCACAGTTTCCTCTTGTTGTTTATTTATTTCTTTAGCTTTGGTTTCCATTTGCTTTGCAGTAGGAGTGGTTACCAACGGCTTCTTATTATTTGCAGTTTGTTTGCTTTCTTCTTGTTGTTTATCTTTGGTTTCCTCCTGTTTATGCTTTTCATTTGTTTTCTCTTTATCTACTACCTTTTCGTTTTCCAAACTAACATTAGCTGCGATATCCGATTTTGCGCTCTCCTCTTTAGTTTTCTCTTCTGTTTTCTTTTTGGGTATTTTAAAACTTAAATTACCTTTGGAGAATGTGGTATTGAAATTTTGTGTTCGATACATTTTGTCTAAAGCTGATTCTGTCGGTACAACAACTTTCTTTGTGACAGCCGAAGCTTTTGCACCATCATTGTTATTTGGTTTTTTATCTTTTTTCATTTCCTCCAACTTTTTATTGCCCGTTTCTTGCTTGTCATTAGCATTTAACTCTTTCTCTTTTTCGGTTTCTTTCAACTCTAATGCTTTCTTTTTAGCTTCAGCTTCTTCTGCCGCTTTCTTGAGGGCCGTCTCTTGCGCTAGTGCTCTTTCTTTAGCCTCTCGGAACTCTTTATAGGTTCTAGGTTGTGTGGTTTTTTGTTTTTTCGCCTCAAAATATTTAATTCTTTCGGATTTGTCATTTAGCAAAGAACTAAAACGATTTTGGACGTTTGCATTATGCGCAGGAAAAGTATGGTTAAGTGGTCCCGTTTGTATGGCGGGTGGTGGATGATTGTAAGTCCCCATGGGCGGAGGCAACTGGTTGTAGTTCGCCAAGGGGGGTATATTGTGTACAGGACTTACTATAGCCGAGGGTGAGTTATGTTTATGAAAAGCAGTCATTACAACTGGCGGCACGGGGGATTTATCAATTGGCTCTGATTGCTTTTCTATAACTTTATTAGTTTCAGCTGAAACTTTAGGTTTTTCTTTAGATTCTTCCGGTTCAGAATCCCAATCTTCTTCGGTATCCGATTTAGGAGGATTGGGAACAGTATGTGTTGTCCAGGTTTTTTGTATGTTTTTAGCTTTTTTATCTTTCTTATTATTTTTATCCGAGTCTTTATTAACAGACGTTTGTTTGCCTTCCAAAGAATCTTGTCTGCTTACACTTTGATCCCTAATGGGTAACTTATCTTTTGTAGTATCTGGCACAAAACGTGTTTGACTTTTAGCTCTATGGTTGCGTCCTCCGTCATCCGCTTGAAATCTGGGCTGACTATTAGCTCGTTCAAAAGATTTTGCCTCCATTTGATAACGCGATTGACTTAAACTATTTCTTCTATTGGGTGGAGGTTTAGAATTAAACGATCTCTCCTCTCTTTCGTAAGGCTTCTGCACAGGAGTTTGTTCTCTTTTAGCCAGCCTAGGATCTACTTTAGTTAAGGGTTTAGCTTTTGTTTCCTCATCCGAATCCCAATTTTCTTCAGAACTATATTGTGTTTGATTAAGGCTGGCACTTCTGTTGGGAGTCAAATTGTGATTACTATTTGCTGTTACTCTAGATATTCTAGGATCTTTACGTCCAGCATAACTTAAATTAGTTGTTGCTGGATAATTCATTATGGGAGTAGACGAGTGTAGGGGTGGCGTGTTGTTTAAAAGATTCTGTTTCTTTAGCCGGGGATCATTAAGATTAATGGCTGGTAAAACATTTACATTTGGACTGACCATGGGAGAAGGAGAATTTATAGTACTGCTGCTGCTGTTTAATTTATATTTAAGTCTTGGATCATTTATTTTCGAATGGGAACTGCATTCACTGCCCTCGGTAGAGGATATAGATATCAATCTCTCTTGCCTGGGATGAGGATTGTATTTTAAGGCCAATCTTTCAGGCGGCAAAGGAGACATATTACGTTCATCTCTATCGCCTGTTATGGGAGAGTTAAGACGTGCTGTTTGTTGTAATTTTTTACGCACAAATTCAAAGGAATTATTAGGTGACAAATCCTCGACTTTTGTGGTCCTTCTAGTGCCTATTTCGGAAATATCTTTAGCTATTTTATCGGCTCCAGACTCAATTAAAAGATTATTGATATCATTAACAGAGAGAGGAGGACTTTTTAAAACATCTGGTATAGGTGTATAACGTCCTGGTGGTTTACTGCCACTAGGACTCTCCAATTTCACTTCGTCTGTAACTTTGGCACCTAGACGTGAGAAAACGGGTACTGATGATGCTGCATAGCCGCTGCTACGTTTATTATGTGATTCATTGTATTGTTCCCAACATTCTTCCGGACTATAGGCCTCATTGTTGTCATCGTCTGTAGGTAATACTTGCGCCAGTGTTCTTAAATTATTGTGGCATATTGAAGCTCTGGGTAGAAATGGTTTGGAAGATGGAAAATGTTGTTGTTTAACATGAGCCGGTAAGGGTTCTGTTATCACCACTTTAACGGTTTGCAATTTGGCAGCATTGCCTGTAGCGGATGTTTTATTATCTTTAGAAAAGGGACTATTTTGACGCGATATATTTAAATGCTTCGTCTGATGATGTGTATGATGTTGCGAATGACTTGAACGATTATCATGATGTGTTCTATTGTGATGATTATGGTGATGTTGATGTGTTGGTTGTGGTCCCGCCGAGGGTTTATTTTGTTGTTTATTATCCGAGGAAAAGACTTTTTGTCTTAAATTTTGAAACTGTTCACTAGTGGAATGTTTTGTATCTTCTGTTTTATGCGATAGAGTTTTATCGTTTATACTTTTTACTGGCTCCTTTAGCAATATAGGAGAACAACGTCTTTCGGTGGGTATTTCTACCGGTTGTTCTATAACATCTGCTATTATTTCAGGAGGCGGACTGGCGGGCCCACAAATATCTTCTTCTGTTGTTAAAACTTTGGTATTTTTATTATTACTATTACTACTGGTTGCCGTACTGGAAGGCTGTGGAGTTTTGTTCTTCAATTTAACATTATTTAATACATTATCTTCATTCTGCAATAAAGTGGATTGCTTTAACATTTTTGAAAAAAAAAAGAAAAATATAAAATTAAAAAAATATATAAAATTTAAAACAAATAAAAGAAAAATTCTTTAAAATAAGAAAATCAAACATACCTTTTCAATTTTGTTATGTAACTTAATTAAAACGCCTTCACATTTTATTAAAGTCTCTATTCGGATCCTTTGAAAATAAGAGCAAACAAAAGAAACAAATATTAAATTTTTTGAAATTTCTTTAAACTGATTTCTAAACATTCAATCAATCCTTTATTATTTCGACTTACTTTTTTGCTTTATTCGTTAGCAAATCATGTAACATTTCCATTTTTTGTAATTGCGCTTGGCGCGGTTTATCCGGCTGTTGTTCATTGTTAACTTTAAGTCTATCAATGACACGCTGTATGAATGGTACATATTTTTGCATTTCTTGATATTTAGCTTCATATTGTGCATCGGTCATTTCTACGTTTGTTTGGTTAACGAATTTTCTTCTTTCTTAAAATTAAAATCTTTACTTTTCTTCTCGATAACTGGAGATTAGTAAAACATATTTGAATTTGTAATAAAATTATCAAAACTGTAAAGAAAAGAAAACAAAATTAAGGTTTTTTTAATTGTTTATATAGGAAAATACTCTACAGTCTGGTATATAGGCTATTTTATAGTATCAGCTGTAGATTGAAGGTGCTAAATATTGTCTACCTTAAAAAAAATATAATCTCTTGGCATACGAAATCAAAAATTGTCAAATTTGTATCTTAAATGTCATTGTATTTCGAAAGCTTTTTCATTCGAATCATAATACGGAGCAATCCATTTGAATACTAGTCTATAGTCTGGTCGCCAGTGTAGTCTATAACCTTGATTATATGCAAGTCACGACATAGTGTAATCTACAATGCCTGCGCGTTCCCACAACCATAGGATCTCCGCTCCGGAACAACCCGATTATCAATCGGCCAAAAATTATTAACTCAGCAACAGCTTTATCAACAGAAAGTTTTTCCCCTAGGGAAGAACATCTAGTTCCAGCCAACTTGTTACAACAACAACACTGCCTACGTTCCCACGACAATCGGTTCTTCTCTCAGAATTCAACGAACAACGAGCAAGGATTGTCAATCCAGCCACACCGACTTTACAGGTGACGCTGCTACAACAGCAACAACACTGCCTAAAGGCTATAGTCTATTCTGTTTATCTATAGTCTGGACTAAAGTCGAATATGTATACGATCAGTAGTAGTCTTAACTATAATCTAGTCTATAGATTGCTATATAAACAACATTTCCTGATCTTTTATTACATATTTGCAATGAATATAGTATAATTTATTAATTTTTCATTTAGATTGCGATATAAATATATTTAATTACGAAACATTTACAGAGAACCACTTTATTTTTAATAAAAACTTTAAAAAGAACATAATTTGTAAGATTTTAATTTTGACACACTGTAAATAAAATTATAAACAAAAGAAATATGGCTCAACAATAAATAACATGCAAAATAGTTAGCAACACTTAGGAAAAAAACATAATTTTGTTAGCAACAAAAACAACAACCCCACCAATATAAAAAAATCAAACAAAAAGATGATAAAATTCTTTAAGATCAGCCGGCAGAAGACAAAAACAACACACATACACACACCCATGCTCGTTTAAACATAGAACACACAAACCAACCATAAGGATTCACAAAAAAACGTGAGAATTTGATAATAATCTTCAGATTTAAACAAAAATGTATTAATAATTATTTAAAGCACTAATAAAACTACCTTTAATTTTACAAAAACCCTTTAATAAGTTTAAGTTTATATATGTATTCATTACTTTTTTTTATTTCACTTAAAACCACATGGTTTGCTTTTAACAATTTTTTTTTTGTTATTTTAAGCTCTTTTTAAAACGATTTAATACTTTTTTCTTTACGATTTTTATTAAGTTTCATTCATTAAACGCTTTTTTATTATATAAATTATTTAATTTTAATAAAAACTTTAAATTTTTAATAAATAATAAAAATTACTACACACATTCCATAAAGAACTTTAATATCAAACGAACGCGAAATTGCAACTAAAGCAAAATTGAAAAAACTACTAGCACGTCACTTTTTAAGTGATTTTCTTGTATGAGCGCAGCTACTGCGCGGGCAGCGTAGCTAAGCGTCAACATAAGCAGCATTTGTTTCGTGTGTGTGTGTGTTTTTTTTTTTTGTATTTAATTCGCTTGAGTGTGTTTTCGTTCGGATTGTCGGGTGGTTGTGGTTCGTGTCTGTTTAACGCGTTCGTTAGTATTTTGATGTATTTTTCCGTAAGAAATTAAAGTGTAAATTATATTTATAAAGTAAACAAAAATAGTATACATTTTTATAATAAAATGTTTATAAAAAAAGTGCATTAAAATAATATCGAAAATATTGGAAGGAATCACAAATGTTCCAGCAACAAAGATGACACTTGATATTTTAAACAGGGATGGAAAAGTTTATATAATAAAACTTTAGTGTATAACAAGTAATGGGTAAGAAAAAAATTTGTTTTTATAGAAAAAATATTGAAAACAGGGATGTAAAGTATGTTTAAATAATAATTAATTTGTGAATAATAGTATTTTCCTATACATATCTCTATAAAATAACTTACTCATAGAAAATCTTATAATTAAGTATCAGAGATGGAAATGTTGACATAATTACACTTTGGTATAACAGTATTTGCATTGAAATGTAAAAAAATAACCCACTTAACAGTAATTTAATTGTAAAATGTTCTTAGGAGTTAATTTTCCTTACAAAATTATGTGTTTGACTTAATTTTCAAAGGTTAAATGGCTAAAATGCAAATTATCATAAGTTTCAAAAAAAATAAATAAACAATAAAATTATTGTCATGGAATAACAGTTATATCTAATTCAAATAACTCTTAAAGTTTTAATATTTAAAACATAGTCTTCTTAAAATGGGCACTATATTAAACTCGTTTATCCCATACTTATGGATTTGGTGTTTTAAGTTTAAAACTAACAGTAATTATTAACATATTAATGGATGGTTTATTTCAGCTGCACTAATCGCGCACAGGTAACTTAAATATTGAAATGATCTCATTTTCATTTCAGGTACTAAAACGACTATCTTTTTAAAGTTTTTAAATTCCCTATTCAATTGCAGTAGTAATTCACTACTTAAATTTATAGGTATAAATGATCTCACACTGATTAAAATTTCAGCAAGTTTTTATACCAAAAGCTGATCAATTTAAAGATCATGTATTTGAATCTTCAAAAATAGCTAAATTAGCAACACATTTTGCTACGCTTCAGTTTGAGTGGGAGACACTTCTTTTCAACGATTCATTATTATGACGATTTGTTTTTGAGTGGGTGAGAATTCTGTCACATTTAAATCGCACGATTATGTATAATAATGAATCATGCTTTTAATTTATCTTGACATAGTATTTTCGGACAGTAAATTGCATCTGAATACTAAAATTCAAGTAGTTTTGGGATTACATTTTTTTAGGAAATTAACTCTAAATTAGGAATGTTAAGTAGATTATTATAGAACTTAGCAATATTCCTATGCAACCGTTCCATTATGGGCGATAATTCTTTGCTAGAGAAAACCTTGAAGTTTGTATTGCTGTCGCTAAGTTGGCTACACTACAAGGGTCCTTGCGCAGCAAAAAATTAATGAAAATGTAAATAGTCCCCAATCCAATTGTTGTGCATTTAAAACCCTCTAAAATGGTGGTGTCCTCAGTATGAGTTGAGGTTCTATCCTGATGTAATAGATAAATGTCAGATATAGACAGTTATTCAGCTTAAATCCGGAGAACATATTATCGGATAAATGTCAAACAAACACGATACCTCTTTCTAGTGATGTAGTCCGAAACGCGTAGCTTCTAAGTTATGAAGACTTTTTCGTAATGATTTCGGTTACTTCATATCTCCTCTCTCTCTGGGTGTTATAGGACTCACATCCAACTGAAATATGTGCAAGCATAACTTGATGAGATCATCCAAAGACAATGTCAATGTTCGCCTAAAGTAGGGATTTTAAAACAATTGGGAATGTATAAAGTATGGAAGACATACTAGCAAATTGATTTGCCAAATAAGCAGAGAACTTAATTGGTGGGAAGCGATTCTTGGAAATATAAGTGGGTCAGAGAAAGTAAATATTAAGAAAGATCTTTAGTTAGATCATCTATAACATCAAAACAACTCGTTTAGATTCGTTTCCACAGCAAGCGAAACTATGTTACGTTCCCACAACAATCGGTTCTTCGAACCGGAACGACTCGTAGTTCACCAAAAAACGAGCAATAATTGTCAACTTAGCAACGAGTTTACAGGTGTCACTGCTGCAACAACAACAGCATTAAATGTTATGTTATTTTGGAAATATTGTAGAACCTCCCTTAAATTCTAATCAGTTTTCTCAGCCTTCATCCATAATTAGGGTCAAGTCAATAACACAGCTGATTTTTTCTTCTTCGCTTAATAATAACGAAATCTCTCCATTTTCTAAACGGCTTGCCAAAAACCCATTAACTAGAGCGTTAGAGCGGAATCAGTCGAATTTGACGGCCCATGTTGATCTCTTTTTTAAGTTGTCCAAAAGTTAAACCAAAATGAAAACTATGGCCAATTTTATAGTTAGAGTATGTGGCAACACTATTTTCAAATGCATGGTACTAATTTCTACTAAATTTTCGCTCATTATCGCTATTTTAAAACATATAACAAATTCGTTCACTTTTTCGATCAATATTTGCTTTACATTCCTATACCAATAGGGACCTGTCAAGAGACTATTACAATTTTCACATGATAAGGCAACTCTTTATTATTTTTTTACAAAACTTACAATTTACATTAAAAATAGTTTAACGTCTATAACACTTTGAAAATAACTACTTAAAACACTTAATGCTAAAACTATTTTAATATTTCTTTAATTTTTTTTAAGTTGCAACAATACTTACCGTTTATTTGCCTAGATTTTGTGTTTTTTTATACGTTTAGTATTAGCAACACTTAAAAAAATTGGAAGGCATCTTTTCATTTAACAATTTTCTTTTAAATAATATAAATTGTTTAATAATTTTATTCCTACAATATGTTTAAACAAAGCCAACTCTAAATTTAAGCAGGGTGTGATTATAAAAAAAATGTTTTAAGAAATGAAAATTTGTTAATGTATACCGACAAAAATTGCAGCCACAAATAGCAACAACAACAAAAAATAATACAAGTACAAAAAGTGGTGTGTATAACAGTATAGCAAACAATTACAATACAAAAAAACACACATTTTCATACACTTCGTATTATAAAAGTATGAGAAAAAACAATAATAACAAAAACAAAAACAATTTAGTTGTTGCTATGTGTGTTTGTCTGCCTGTCGTCTCCTCTTGAATAACCTAAAACAACAATTACAATAAAAACAAGAGCAGCAACAAACTACGCCATCAAATCACACGGCATAAGAACAACTACTACAACAACAATGAAACTTATACAAGAAAAAGGAGACATAAAAGTAGAAAAAAAACAATAAAAACCGTGTTTCTTTTATAAATATTAAATCAGCAAAATATCTTTTTTCATAAATAAATTATTTGTCAATAAAATTGTTTTATAAACTTTTGCAAACACTTTAAAGTTGTTGTGTAATACTATATAGAAGACGGGTTGGTCTCTTAATTTTTTTTTCTGTACACCATTTTTTTCTTTTACTATTTTGCAACGCCATTTATAAATTACGGAAATTTATTGTTGTTTAAATAGTTTTCTGATTAATTATACATTTTTATATTACTTGTGTGTATCTTTATCATAACTTTCAAACATAATTAACAAAAAAAAAAAAAACAAGAACAAATAAAATTGGAAAAACAGGAATTAATTAAAAAAAAATACGTACAACTATGTCGACGTCTATGATTGGAACCTTAAATCTCAACTGAAACGTAGTAAATGCTAAAGTATCATATCAAGGCGTAATATCTACATCAATCGTTCGTTTGCCTGCGCTGCAGCTGCTGCCAACGTTAGCATACACTCACACACACACGCCACCAAAATAACACTCAATTGTGTTTGAAATATTACTCAACGTCAGGCGTTCGGCATTTGCCGTTATTATTCGCCGCAAATATCAGTTGTTGTTTGTTGGCCGCACAAAAAGCTTAAATACGAGTGTAACAGCAAGCAATGAATTTAGTTGTTTGTTGGTTGTCTTACCAGTTGGTTGGATTTTCTATTTAGTTGGGAAAATGTGTGTAAAAGAAATAAAGTTACTTGTTTAGGTGTGTGTATGTGTAGAAAAGCAGATTTTCTCATACATTAAAGAATTATTATGTGAGTGTGTGTTTTTAAGGGGTGATGGTGCTGGGTAAGTATTTATTTTGTTTTTTTCTTTATAGTTTGTTAATGGTAAGTATTGAAAAAAGAAAATGTTTGAACAAATTTTATAAATTAAAGGTAAGTTAGTTAGATAGTTAAGCTTTTGCGAAACACTTTGAAATGAAGGTAAGATTATTGATGAAAGTAAATAATTATAAAATTTATTAAGTGTGGAATAAAAATAGCAAAACAATAGTTCTGTTATAGGTAGATAGATTGATAGATAGAAATATAGATAGATAAATAAATATATAGATATTTAGATAGATAGATAGATAGATAGATAGATAGATAGATAGATAGATAGATAGATAGATAGATAGATAGATAGATAGATAGATAGATAGATAGATAGATAGATAGATAGATAGATAGATAGATAGATAGATAGATAGATAGATAGATAGATAGATAGATAAATAAATAAATAAATAAATAGATTGATTGATCTGATAACAAATTTACCCCCGAACTAAAAACAAACTAAGTGAGTTGACAATCTTTGGACGATTAAGAATCGGGTCGTTCCGGAGCGGAGATCCACTTGTCGTGGGAACGAACTAAGTGCGTAAAAACATTTGGTTGCTGTTGCTGAGTTTACAGGCTATTGGGAATCTGGTTATTCCGTAGTGGAGTTCCAATTATTGTGGGAATAGAGAAACTTATAAGATGTTCTTTAAAGTAAGTGCCTCCACAGTTTAGATGTTAGAGTTCTAGTTCGTCAGTATGGAGGTCATGAGTTCGATTAACAACAGATAAACTGGTGTATTTCTGATGTGACAAACATCGTTTTATCCTTTGCATTGTGCAAAGAAGAGTGTGTCCAGGAATTTAAGGACTGAAATATTCAGGTTAAAAGTGATTCCGATTCAATTGATATATTCTATGGATTGAGTCTTATCTTAATTTGTGATTTATAATGTTAAGTGATGGAAATTTAAATACAAAAAAAAATTCAACTATTAATATTTATTTCATTTTTATTAAATGTATTATTTGCAGCTAAACAATATAATTAATTACACATTGCAGTAAAAGAAACGCTGAGATAACACATTCCAAAACTAAAACCGATGAATATATATGTTAATGTATTGACAACATTGTTTTCTATAAAAGTACCAATTTATACTAAGCAAAGACAACAACCATAATCAAACTAAAACAATATGATGCACACAAATACTCTAACAGATGGCAGTAGTGAGAAGAAAACACAACTGAGTTAAAAATAAAAATAAAAGAAAAATGTTTAATGGAAAAAATATATTCTTACATGGCAACATTGCTGATTTTATTTGGGCAAAACAAAAGTGTTGCCATATGTATAATATTGTCAAAATAAATAAACTAAGTGTTGCCAGTATAAAAAAAAACGCAACAAACACAACGGGTTAGCAAAAATAAGAGAGCTACCATATGTTTAAGGTTGTCTTTGTAAATAAAGTGGCAATTAACACGCAGAGAGTTGACGTATGAGTAATATTGTTGTTTATTTTTGAAATGTAACGTTTTTTTCCATCATTAAAAGTAAAACTATAGATATTTTATTGTGTTTTATAAAATTTTTTTATTTTAAAAACTATTTAATAACAATTTTTTATTAACAAATATAACTGCATTTAGTTTTATTACTAACAAAGTGCCTTTATTTTTTTTAATAGCTAAAACCAAAATATAATGTTATTTAATTGTAACTACTAATACTTGTTAGATGAGGAGACACGAAAAACAAACAAACATTATAATTAACTTAACATAAAAGAAAATTTTGTTATGTATTAACTTTAATTAAATGATTTTTTGTTGTTTTTTTTTAATGAGTATTTTTTTGTATAAAAAACATGAGCTGAACTTATAAACTAAATAGAAATAGAGAGAAATTATTTAACAATTTTGATTTTTTGTTGGGAAATACTAAGCGATGTTTAGAGATATAACCTACAGTCTACTGCTCTCTTGTATTTGAGGTTTATGGGAATTTGTGTTGTTATTGTACATTTGCAAGTGATTGGGTAGAGCTGTATTGGATTTGCCATTGGGATAGGCAGGAGGTTCATCGTTTGAGAAGACAGAGTTGTCATGTCCCTGAATATTTCTAGCAGGAACTTCCAAACCATTTTCAGCCTTTTCCTCGGCTGAGGCTTGAGGTTTACCCTCCAACATGAAACAGGTGATGAGGAAAAGAATCGAACCTGTTGAAGAAAGAAAGTGTTAATAATTTTTTTGTTATTTTTTTATAAATATTTAAAAAAAACTTACTTATGCCATACATGCCAGCATAGAAAATCATAATAGCACCTCTATAGCCAATTGCCTTTGCCACGGGATCCACAAAAATGGGCAAATTGCCACCAATGTTATTCATGACAAACAAAAACACACCAATGGTTGAAGAGCGTACTTGCAATGGCACAATTTCCACCACAATGGCAAAAACAATACCAAACCACATTTCAGCAAAGAAATACGAACCGCCCAAGGTGATCATAGCCCACAGAGGGTCAAAGTATACCGAGCCAAATGCTGGCAAAGTGGCAATCAATTGACTAATAGCCAAAACAAAAGCTCTTGAACGTATGCCCATTTTGGCAACAATCTTATCTGAAACCACACCACCTACTACAACACCCACACTGCCAATACCAATGGTTACAGCAAACAACCACCAACCCAAATCGGTGTCAGGGAAATAGGTGTTATAATACAAATCAGCATTATAGGCAAAAGTCATGCCACCGGAATGTCTTATGGAGGCTGCTATCATCAACATAATCATGGCCGGGTTCTTTAACACCGACCACAGATTGGCTTTTTTGCCGTCCTTAGTGCGCATCTCATTATCGCCTATAACTTTGCGTTCGGGTTCCTTGAGAGTAGTGCCCGTGAGAGCGGCAATTAAAATGGCCAAAACACCAGCACCCAAATAGCAAACACGCCAGCCCATGCCAAAGAAATTGGCTTGGGTAATATAACGACCCACGGGAAAGGCAATACCATAACCACCATAAATACCCCAATTGAAAATGGCCATAACCAAGGCACGCTTATCCTCGGGGAAAATATCAGACATAATGCCGGTAGCCAAAGGATTGCAACCCGATTCTCTGGAAAAATAAAAAAATAGAATATTTTTTGTCTTTTGAAAAATTTTCCAACTTACCCTGCCGCCATTATCATTCTCAATAAAGCCAATTGCCAATATTCCTTGACAGTACCCTGTAAGATAATAGCCACCGCAAATACCAAAGTGCACACCGTCAACATTTTCACACGATTGTATTTATCGGCCGCTATACCCATAAACACACCCGCTATGGTGAAAATCAAGATAAAAGTAGGACCCGCCAATATCTGATACTCTATGCCCAAACCATTATAATTCCATTCACAATAGGCTGTACCGTTGACCTCAGAAGCCACACAACTAAAAAATAAAAAAGAAAAATATCAATTATTATTCTAAACCTCAAAATAAACCCCCCCCCCAAAGGGGAAATGGGTTCCCTTACCTTGTTTCATTTTTAATATCTGCACATTGTGTGGGCACTTCGGTACGCAAAAACATGGAATTATTCTGTTGACACGATATATCACCATAATCCAATTCCATGGCCGTCTGTTTAGAGGTAACACCAATTAAATAATGACCCAACTCGCCCAATATATAGCCTATGGTTAAAACGCCCAACACATAGGAACTATAAAAGCCGCTAAGTTTAGATAGAATAGGTATCATTTTGCCTTTTTATTTAGGAGCTAAAAAGAATAGAAAATTATAACGTAAACGTTCAAAAAACACAAATTTCAACAATATATAGCAATTCAGTAAAACATTTTTAGATAATTTCTCATAATTCTCGGCCCTCTTCTTAGAAATTTAGAAAAATTACTAAAACTCAGCTACTTTAAATGTTATTCAGCTAGACTTTTATTGGAAATATTATTTTTTTTCAAATTTGTATCAAAATGTATAAATTTCCAACTTAAAACTCAATTCAGCTGGACTTTTTCTTTTAAATACCTAAATTTTGGACCAAGTTCTTATAAACCAGCAACTAAAAATATAATTCAGCTAATCTTAATGCAATTCAGCTAGACTTTTTTTGTTAGTATTAACCAAATTTTACTATTTTCTTAAACATACTCCTTAAAATTTATGGTTTTAATGCTTATAAGCCAATTCAGCTAGACTTTTTGTAATGAAAGCATAAAATTTTAACCAAATTTTTATAAATTACTATTAAATACCACAATTCAGCTAATTTAAATGTAATTCAGCTAGACTTTTTGTAATGAAAACGTAAAATTTTAACCAAGTTTTTATAAATTACCAGTTAAAATCACAATTCAGCTAATTTAAATGTAATTCAGCTAGATTTTTTCACATTATTAAACAAGTTTGATTACTTTTTTTTAGAAATTTGCAATAAAATTATTAATTTTTATGTCTAAAACACAATTCAGCTGAACTTTTTTTCTACCATCTTTTAACATTTTAACAATTTTCTTAAAAATCCTTCAAATAATTTCCATTTACCGTCTTTAAATGCAATTCAGCTAAATTCTTTCTTATATAAATTTAAAATTTTGATGAAATTCCTATAATTTTACTATCTTCTCATTTATTTTTATTAATTTTAATAATTTAGCACAATTCAGCAAGACTTTTTTATAATAAAACAATTAGTTTTGTTAAATTTCTTGTAAATTACTAAGTAAATATATAATTCAGCTACTTTAAGTGCAATTCAGCTAAAGTTTTTCTAATGAAAACTTAAAATTTTAATGAAATTCTTAAAAATTATTAACTAAAACTATAATTCAGCTGCTTAAAATGCTATTCAGCTAAACTATTTTCAGTGATTTTAAAATATTTTTAGAATTTTCTTATAAATTGTGATTAAAATTACAATTCAGCTAATGTTAATGCAATTCAGTAACATTTTTTTGATGATTTTAAATAAAGCAGTTATAAAATTATAATTCAGCTAATTTAAGAGTAATTCAGCAAAAGATGTTTTTCAATTTTTTTTCATTTAGTTTTGCAATAGTTTTCTTTAGACGATTTCTTTTAGTGTATTTGCTGTAGAAAGCTTGGAAAAGTCTACTTTACTTTCTTATTTGATAGCAATGTGTTGGGAAAAGTGCTGCCAGATTTAATAGAAATTCCCAACATGACCTATTTAATAAATAATCCCAAAAGTATGTTGTACTTTATTTTCGTTTTGCAAGTAAACTGTTAGGAAAAGTGCTGCCAAGTTGTTTAAATATCAAATTTAACCCTAAAAACGACGGAACAGTCGTACAAAGCATTTTAACAGAGATTTCAATTAAAAACAGATTTTTTTTTAAATTTTTGCTTAAAATTAAGGAAAATTAGATAAATTTAAAGGGATTAAATTAAATAAACAATAAAAATGCTTAAAAATGAGAGACTAATAAACAAAATATGAAAAATTGAAAAAAATTATTTTATATATAAGAAAAAATATTCATGTTTTATTAATATTATATGTTTTTAAGGGTTAATTTATCATAATAGCTTCACCTTAATAACTTTTTGAAACTAAAGTGTTAAGTAAACATTAATTACTAAACTTGTTTGTTAAACAAAAAGCATCAATCATTCAGAAATACACAAAATATGTTTAAATTACTAATTATTTAAGGTAAATTTCTAAGCTAATTTTTTTAACAAAAAAAAACATTTTTCTTCTATCTTTTTTTAAAGAATTCTCTACAATCATTTCATTTTATAAAAAAGTTTTTTGCCCTCTCAATTACTATAGAAATTCCATATTTATTAATAAAAATCAATCATTTTTTTTGTTTATTAATAAAACAACAAATACTTTTCAAGGTTTTTATATAAACTATTCAGGAATTTAAGCTAGAAATCCGTATAAAAAACAAAATCAATAGAATTTTTTTGTTTAACAACACGCGGATGTTTTAAAAAGATTTTTTTAAGAAAAATTTAAAATAACAAAAATTTTTATTGAAAGTAGATTTTTTTGTATTTCCATAACAATATCTGCCAGTTTAATTTGGGCTTTAATAACTATTGTTATGTTAATTTTTATATATTAAGCTGTTTTTAATAGAAAAATATTTTAAAAATATTTTAATAGATTTTTCTTTAATAATATTTTTTTTTCAATTCGATAAGTATTAAACTAGTTTGTTTAGCTTTTTAGTGTAAAAATAAATAATAACAAATTAAACATTTCCGCTTTATGTGAATTTAAAATTTTACACCAGCTGTTAGTTAAACTTATTATTTATGTGACACCTTTCACTTTTCAATAGAAATGATTAAAATTATTAGAACAAACTAATAGTTTTTAATAATTTATAGTTTAAAGACTTATTTATAAAAAACCCAGTTAGATAAAATGCTAATTATGCGGGATTTAAAAATAGGAAATGATAAAAATAATATACGACTACAATAGGCGGCTAATTTTAAATAAAATCTCTGATTTTGTTATAAAATAAAATTGAGTTTTTTTAAAAAAATTACTAAAACGAACTATTTTTAAAAAAAATTTCCAATTCAGCTAGATTTTTAGGCCATATTTCACAAAATTTTACTACTATTACTATTTTCTAGTAAATTTTTATTAAAATTTATAATTTTTCAAAATTCCGCCAGACTTTTTGTCATAAAAATTTTAAATTTAATTAAATTTATAATTCAGCTTCTTTAAATGCTATTCAGCAAAGTTGTTTTTATGACATTTCAAATTTTCTTATGATTTTTTTACTACTATTACTATTTTCTAGTAAATTTTTATTAGAATTTATAATTTTTTAAAATTCAGCTAGACTTTTTGTCATAAAAAGTTGTTTTTATGATTTTATAAATTTTCTTATGATTTTTCGAAAAAATGTGCAATTCAGCTACTTTAAGTGGAATTCAGCAATATTTTTAATGAAAACATTTAATTGTGACCAAATTTTAAAAATATTTAACTAAAATTGTAATTCAGCTTCTTTGAATGCAATTCAGCAAAGTTATTTCTATAATGTTTAAACTTCTTCTTATGATTTTTCGAAGAAAAGTATAATTCAGCTACTTTAAGTGGAATTTAGCAATATTTTTAATGAAAACATTTAATTGTGACCAAGTTTTTATCAATATTTAACTAAAATTGTAATTCAGCTTCTTTGAATGCAATTCAGCAAAGTTATTTCTATAATTTTTAAACTTCTTCTTATGAATTTTCGAAGAAAAGTATAATTCAGCAATATTTTTTTATAATTTCATAGTTTATTCAAAATTTTTTTGAAAACCGTCGATAAATTATAATTCAGCTAAATTAAAATGTAATTTAGCAAATTCATTTCTAAATTTTGCATATTCTCTAACTCAGGGTTGTAAACACTAATACTACAAAAGTTTACCGTTAACTGTTTAGAAAAAAAAAACATAAACAAACCAAAAAAAAAAATGCTGATCACGTTGGCGATTTATTTTGGCGTTTTTTAATTAATTTATATTTAAACAAACATTTGTCATTTTAGACAAAGAGTGTGAATAGAATGAAGCAACATGTGTTGAATTTATTAGTTCTACTTTTTTTGTTATTATTATTTTTATGTGAAATAAATTGTCTTGCTAAACATGCAATTTCATGTTAAGAGTTTATTTTTATTACATATTTCACACTTGCTTTCAATTTCTATTTCATTCAATAATAATAATTATGGAAAAAAATAACACAAACAGAGTAGAAGTAGAAAAATAATAAAAAAAAAAACAATTAAATGTTAAGTATGCCTTAATTGCTGGAAATCGTTATAAAAATTTTTTTTCTTCATAGGGGTATCAAGTCTAATTAAAACAAAATATAAAGAAAACAAAAAACAAATATATATTGAAAAAAAATGGGAAAAAAATCATTATATAAAAAATGCAAACCTAACAATAACCATGTTTTTTTTTCTTCTTTCTTTCATTTGGCGAAAAAAGGGTAAAAAATAATGCGTTTACGCATTTAAAGCTGTTAACACTACACATGAAATAATTAAAGCAGCCATTGGGTTTTGTTAGAAAACCTTGTAATACTTACTTGTTTGTGTTGCATTTGCTTTGTTTTTGCCAGTGTAACTGCAGTTTCTAGATTGCTGCAATTTTCACCCCTATATTTACGCAACTAAAGTTTTTTTTTTTTGTTCAAAAAACATGTCAGGGTTTTTTTTATTATTATATTGTAAAAGGATTGATTTTTTTGCACTTATTTCTTTTAAACCTGTTTTCATTTTAAAACAAATTGTTTTAGCTTTGGCTTGCCATTAAAGGCACAAATTTCTATGATTTCTCTCCGCCATACTATTTTTCAACATTTTTTTATATATATAAGAAAATATAGCATTATTTTTTTTTAAAGACGCTTTAGGTGAATGAACTTAAGCTACCCTCCTTAACTAGAAATTATAAAAAAAATGTTGACAGGATCTTGTAACTGGGGACAAAAAACACAAGAGATGCTTGGGTGAATAAACTCTAGCCTACTCCCCCTCATTTGATATAAATTACCACTTGAGTTTAACACAAACAGGATCCTGTTTTTTATTTTTATATTAAGTTATATTCAATATTTTTTTTCGAAATTTCTCTAAAAATCTCCTTAATTTAAAGACTTTTTTAAAATATTCAATTTTTTTTTTTTGAAAATTTTAATAAATTATCTATTATTATCTATTCCAAAAGTTAAAATAATTTAATTCATTAGGCAAAGTTAAAAAAAACTTTTTTTAAATCAATTTTTTCTAAAATTGTTATTTTTTTTTAAATTTTTGGAAATATTTTTAAAAATTGATCATAATTTTAAAATTTTTTCCATAAATTCTAAATTTTTAATAAATTTTCAATTATAAAACTCATTTTAAACAATTTTAACTTCTTAAATCTTACCCCTAAAACCACTTTTATTATTAAAAAGAAAATTCCTTGTTTTTATCGTTTTTCTTTTTAAATTTATTGTTTCTTTCTTAAATTTATAATTACTATAATATTCTTTAAAAAAATTACAAATTATAAATGTTTTTGTTTTTTTTTTCATAAATATTCTAAAAGAAAACTTATTACAAATAGTTTGAAACTAAATTTCTAAAGGGTATTAAACGAAAATAGGCTTTTAATAGTTGAGATTTTATTTTTACAAAACTTTACAAAGTTTTCTATAATATTTGGGAAATCTGAAGATCTTGTTCAATACGTTCAACTTAGAAATTAACTTACTAGGGGAAGAAAATATGAATTTCGGGAATAAAGCAAATTATTAACATAAGTGTTGTGTAATCTTGCATAATTTTTTTCTAATAATTTCAGGTTTTTAAAAAATCTCCTTAAGAAAACAAATTCCTATAGATTTCTTAACGAAACGAGATCACCTTTCAAAACAGCTTAATTAGCATTATTGATTAACACATAACGGATCATTAATGCAAGTGTCATTCTTAAAAAAAGGTTGCCAGATTAAAAAGTTTGCTTTTAAGGGGAAAACGTAGAGTAAAATGATTGTTTAACAACAAAATGATCCAAAATTTCTTTAAATTATGGAATTTATTAAAGAAATTTAAAATTATAATTTAAATGAAATTAATTAAATTTTAGAAAGAACAATTTTGAAAAAAGTCTAAATTAATGATATATTAAAAGAAACTTTTAATAGTAAAGTAAAGCTTCAAATTTTTAAGCAAAAGGTCTAATAATTTTCCCTAATTATAAGTGAAGTTATTAATAAACTAAGTTTTATTAAAGATTACAGACCAATTGCAAAAAAAAAAAGATTAAGGATTTTTCTTTTAAATCTATTTTTCTCAACAAAAATACTTTATTTTTACCGAATTCCTTTTTAAGGGATCTTGGGAGATAAATGATACGAAGGTTTTAATTTTATTTTCAGAATATTGATTTATTTGAATTTTTGTTTTTTGTTTTGTTATTAAATTTACATTTTATGTTTTGTATTTTTTTATGTTTTTGTTTTTTTTTTTTTACTTAAATTTTAGCCCAGTTTATGAAATGCTTTAAGCTTAATTTATGCTATTTCGGTTGTTGTTTTATTATTATTATGTTTTCTTTTGTTTTCAGGGAAATTTAATATATATTTTTTTATTTTTAATGTTTTTTGTTGGGATTTTAAAAAGGTATATATAAATAAGTTTAAAATTAAACAAAAAAGTTCACCGGGATTTATCATTTTCTTTTTGTTTTTTTTTTAATAATTTTTATAATAATTTTTTTCTTGTGGCAAGTTTTTTTTGTTTATAGGACGTTAAGAAATTTAAGTTGAACGTGTTTTTTTTTTTTGTTTGTTAAATAGTTTTTTTTTTCTTACTTAAATGCTGTTGTTGTTATTATTGGTAAACTGGTGGTGATCTTCAGTAAGAAGATATTAGAAATTATTATTAAATAAAACTTAAGTTTTACCAAAAACAAAAAAAAAAATATCTTTAGGTGTATTAATTAAAGGAGCTTAAGTTTTAGGCCAAAAAATAAATATTATTTAAATAAAATATACAAATATTTATATAGAGAAAGTCTTGTAATTGGAACACAAAAATGTTTGTTTGTCAAAGTTTTGTCAAAATTGTAGGTGCCTAAAAAAATCAAGGCATGTTCTATGTTTTGTTTCTTTTTTTATAATCAACTTAAGTTAAGTGAGAGTAAGTGTTTTTTTAGTTTTATTTTTTTTATTTTAATTGTATTTGAGTTTAATGTTAAAATATCAAATGAAAAATGTGTATTGAAGAGAGCGTAAGAGAGTTAGAGAGATTTTTTTGTTTGTTTTAATTAATAAACGAAAAATTGTTTATTTAAGTTCTGTCAAATATTGTTTAAGTTGCCCATAATAGAATTTGTTGAACTTAAAATAATATCATTTCATATCATATCATTTTTTTTTCATTAATTACTTTTTTAATATCTATTTATGTTTAATTTAATTGTTTTTTTATTTATTTTGTTTTTCATCTTATTAATCATATCTTAAAATTTTTTTACATCATTTTTTTCAAATGTTTTTTTATTATATTAATTATGTTGTCTATGTTTATTTATGTTTTTAAAAAGAACACCTTCTTTTTTAAAAAGAATTATTTAAAGAAAAAAATTAAACAAATTTTATTCCAAATTTATTGCCAAAATTTTCAATATTTAACTAAAAGATAACGATTTTTAAAATTAAAAACAAAAATCTTTGATAAATTTTATCTTTTCTCATTGAACATATTTTAAGGTCTTTTTTCTTTGCCTCTATTTAATATATAACTTATTTATTATAAAATTTTAAATCCGCTTTAATTTTTCTTTAATTGTATTAAATTTTATTAAAATTGCTCAAGTCCTTCAGAAATTACAATCATTTTACTATTTGTTTTCGAAATTAACCCTTTTTTTGGCGATATTAAGCTTTTTCAGCTAAAGCTGCCATTTCCCTTACATCTGGTTACACTTATTTGAAAATTATAAACTATGTGGCAGCTTTATTGTTTACGTTAGTGAAAAAAGTGCAAAAAACGAGGGAAATTATAAAAAATTGAAAAATTTAAGAAAATATGAAATTATTTAAAGAAAAGTTTATAAAAATAAGTATAATATAATATATATAAAATTTTTAACAAAATGTAATATATTGTTAATAAAATAAAGTGTATTTTTTGGTAATAATGCGGCAGTGTAAAATTTCTCGTGGAAAATTGCAATGGCGTATAAATGAAAAAAATTAAAATTTGTGAAAATTTGTAAAAATTATTAAAATTTCTTAGTAAAAATAAATAAAAATCAGTGTTATACAAGTTAAATATGAAATAAAAGTGAAATTTAATAAATGTGTTACAAAATAACAACAAATTTGGGAGATTTAAACAACCGAAGAAGACAACAAAGCTTTGTAGTGGTAAGTGGCCAAAATTTTGAGCCTCCTTTGGGGGAAAATAAGTTTTTTTTCGTTTAGCAATCTTTTATTTTTGTTAGATCAATACTTTTAAGCTTGAAAAGCCTACAAATTAACAAATTTATTAATACTTGCAAAGATTTTTCATATAAATTAAAGTTTTTAACTTGGCGGTAGAAAGGTGACTTTCTGCTGTAACCTTTTGTTACAAAATTAGGCTTTTGTTACTTTGAGATAAATAAATTTTGTTAATAAATTAATTGCCTGAAATGTGACTCTCATAAATATGTTTGTTAAGTTGTGTATAATAGTTGTTTTGTCCATCGGAAACTTGTAAAACAAATTTTCTGATTTTTGATTAGTTTTCTTTGAGAGTTTGCCTTTAACCTGACACAACCTATCCGGGACATTAAGTTTTTTTTCTTAACTCATCTTATTGCAATGTTTAGACAAGAAAGTGAGTATATCAATATGTTTGTTTAGTCCTGTATACTTGTTGTTATGTCGTTCAGAAACTTGTGAAACTAAATTTCAATGTTCTGATCAGATTCCTTTAAACATTTGTCTTAAATCTGTCAAATTCTGTTTGTTACATAAAGTTGTTATTTTTACTTTAAGGAACTCCTCTTGTCGTAATGAATAGCAAAGACAAGGCAACGAAAGTAACATAAGGTTTGTTTTTAACCTGACAGATCTTGTTCAGATTATTAAGTTGTTGTTGTAGTTAATTTTAAGGAACACATCTTTTTGAGATGTATACCCTGGGAAGTGGCTTTCAATAAGTCCTGCATATTTGTTGGTATGTCTATGGGTAACTTGTTAAACAAACTTTCTATATTTTCATTAGATTTCTTTAAAAAGGTTTGTCTTAATCTTCATCAATACTGTTTAGGACATTAAGTTGTTATGTTTACTTTAAGGAATTCATTGTAATGAATGCCATATATAAGGCAATATTGAATAAAAGTTTATGTTAAAGTTTATAAAGAATAATTTTGTTAAATTTTGAAATTTTTTATAAATTTTATATAATTTTTGTACATGAAAGTGGCATTTAAACCTTTGGAAAACTTTTCTGAGATTCTCTAGAAATAAAATTTACATTTTTAGAAAGATTTCTTTCTTTTCTGAAAAATTTACAACCAAACATTTTACAAAAAAATATAAAAATCTTTTCAAAAAGAAGGTGTTTTTTTTAAATAATGTGTGAGTGTAAGTGTGTGTGTGTGTTGTTTTTTATCAATTGTTTTCGTTTTATTTTTTTGTTTTTGCTTAAGTTATTTTGTGTTAAGTTTCAATAAATTGTAACTTAATATTTTCATTCTGTATTTTAAGTATTTTTTTTATACTTTTTTTCAACTTAGCATACTTTATGTTTTACTTTCAGTTCGTTTTTGTTGTTGTTGTTGTTGATGTTATTTTTCTTTATATTTTTTCGTTTAAAACTTGACTTTGCAAAAAAAAAAAGTACAACTTAAACTATTATGGGTTTTATTTTGTTGTTTTGTAAGTAAATATGTTTAATGTATGTTGGAAAATAAAATCGTTTGTATGACTGTGTTGTATGTTTAAAATTAAGGGTTCAAGTTAAAAAAACAATCTTAAACCCTTAATAATTATATTTTATCCATTTAATCATATTCATATTATGGTTTTTGTTGTCAAGTCTTTTTTCTTCTTTAACTTCTTTAAATATGTATATGTTTTGCCTAGATAAGTTTAGTGTTAAAAAAAAAAACAAAACAAAAACCAAACATATCTATAGCTTCCCATAATAGTATTTGTTGAACTTAAAATAATGTCATTTTTCATTTATTTATTATTTAATATTTATGTCTATTTTTATGTTTTTTTTTAATTTAATCTGTTTTTTTGTTTTTTTATTTATTCTTGTTTTTATACTGTTTAAAAACTGTTTACATTCTTTTTGTTTTTTTTTTTATATTTAATATGAGTTTTTTTTATTTTTTTTAATTATTATTATTAAATTCAATTATTTTGTTTTCTTATCAAATGTTTTGTTGTATGATGAGAGAGATGAATTACTTAAGTTGACTACGATGACAATGATTCATTTCGTAATGTAAACTTAACATGGTATTTTCTTGTTTTTTTTTTTTTGTTACTATTTGTTTATCTGTCTGTCTTATATGCTTAATACTTTTGTGTTGTACAAAAAAAAAAAAAGACCCCCGCTCGCTTCTTTTGACGGAAAAAATAACAACAAATTGTTATAAAGAATTTTTAAATTTAAATAAATAATTTTCTTAACACTCAAAAATTTACTAAAATTCCATTATTTGCAAAATAGTTCTTTTTAGTTACTTTTGTAAAAAGTTACTTTTTTATTAAAAAAAAATTTTGCTAAAATTTTTTATTTTCTGTTCAAAATTTAAAAAAAAATTGTTAAAAATTTGTTTTTGTTTTAAGAAAAGTCAAATATTTTTATTTTTATTCATAAAACTTGAAAAGTTTCTGATTTCTTGCCTTAAATCGTAAAATGTTATTCAAAATTTTATTTTTAGAAAAAAAATTACTTTTTCTACAACTTTTTTTAAAAAAGCCAAATATTTTTAATTATATTAAAAAATGTTAAATAGACCATGATTTCTTGCTTAAAATCATTAAATTTTATTTAAAATTAAATTTTGGAAAAAGTACTATTTTTGGTACTTTTTTAAAAAAGCCAAATATTATTAGTTTTATGCAAAAAGGTTGAAAAGTCTATGATTTCTTGCTTAAAATCATAAAATTTTATTTAAAATTAAATTTTGGAAAAAGTACTTTTTTATACTTTTTTTAAAAAAAAGTAAAATATTTCAAATTTTATTAAAAAAATTTTGAAAAGTCTATGTTTTCTTGTTTAAAAACATAAAATTTTATTCAAAATTTCATTTTTGAAAAAAGTACTATTTTTGGTACTTTTGTAAAAATAAGTACTTTTTTAAATTTGTTCAGAAAAAATAAGAAATATTTATGATTTCTTGTTGAAAATCATAAAACTTTGCTTAAATTTGCTTTTTTCAAAAAGTATTAAAAAAGAAGTAAATTTTAAAAAAAGTACTTTTTTTAAAAAAGCGGTAAATTTTTAATTTTGAAGTGAAAATAAGTTTTACTTTTGTTTTCTTGCTTAAAATCTTAAAATTGTAATCAAAAATTATTTGTTTTCCTTTTTTTTAAAGTACTTTTTTGGTACTTTTGTAAAAAAATAAGCTTTTTTTAATTTTTTGAAAATAATTTAAAATAAATCATATAATTTCTTGTTAAAAATCTTAAAATTTTGTAAAAAAAAACATTTTTGAAAAGTACTTGTTTTGTTGCTTTTTAAAAAAAGTACTTTTTATTTGGTACTTTTGTAAGAAAAGTATTTTTTAGTTTTGATATTTTAAAATTATAAATATTTTCATGATTTCTGTTTTAAATTTTTAAATTTTGTCAAAAAATACCATTTGTGAAAAAGTACTTTTTTTGCTACTATTGTAAAAAGTAGTGTTTTTTTAAATTTTGAGGTGAAAAATGAGAAATATTTATGATTTTTATTTAAAATCTTAAAATTTTCTTAAAAAAATACCATTTTTTAAAAGGTACTTTTTTTGCTACTTAAAAAAGTAGTATTTTTTAATTTTATTGCAAAAATATAAAATTTCTATTTTAAATCTTAAAAATTTTTTAAAAAATGCCATTTTTGAAAAAGTACTTTTTTACTACTTTTTGAAAAAAAGTTCTTTTTCAATTTTGAGTTGAAAAATGAGAAATATTTATGATATTTGTTAAAAAATTTTGAAATTTTGTAAAAAAAATACCATTTTTAAAAAAGTACTTTTTTGCTACTTTTGTAAAACGTAGTACTTTTTTCAATTTTGAGGTGAAAAATGAGAAATATCTTGAAATATGGTTATAATTTTGTCTTTTTTTAAAAATTACTTTTTTGAGGTAAAAAAGTAAAAAAATACCATTTTTAAAAAAGTACTTTTCTGCTGCTTTTGTAAAACATAATACTTTTTTCAATTTTGAGTTGAAAAATTAGAAATATCTTGAAATATTGTTATTAATTTGTTTTTTCAAAAAAAGTACTTTTTTGGGGTACCTTTTTAAAAAGTACACTTTTTTAATTTTGATGCAGAAAATCTTTAAATTAATTTGTTATTATTCAAAATTATAAAATTTTGTTAAAAATTTAATTTTAGTAAAAAAGTACTTTTTGTTTAAAAAGTTGTTTTTATTTTGAAAAATAATAAAAATCTTTAGATTTTGGAAACTTGGAACTTTTTTGCTTTTTTAAAAAGTACTTTTTTGATACTTTTGTAATTTTTTTTTAGATTATATTGCAATTAATAAAAACCCTAACAAATTTTGTAATAACTTTAGGCCAATGAGTTTTTTTTTGGTACTTTTGTGAAGAGTAGTTTTTTTATTGTTTTAAACGGCAAAATTTTGGTTACAATTACATATAATTTTACAAAAGAAGTTGTTTTTTTTTTAAATTGTGGTTCTAAAATATAATTTTCAAATATTTACAATTTTGGTTAAAAGAAAAAAATCTAAAATAAAGTTTTTTTTATTAATAAAGTCTTGAGAACTGTATAGACAAAGTACCGGTCAGTCGAAGAGTTTTTTTTTTTTTGAAGTCAAGTCAAAATTGTTAATTAAAATTATAAACCTAAGAAGGTTTTTATACTGAGAAAAGTTTCAAAACTTTTATTCAAAACCAGTTTGGTTTTCTTTTAAATTTCACCCCCCAAAATCTCTTAAAAGTTATTAATGTTTGGGGGGTGTTAGGGCAAGGGGAGGGGGGTCTTAAAAAAAAGGCCTTTAAGTTGACGAAAAACTTGATGTGATGACAATGGCGATGTTGGTGGTGATGATGTTGTCTGTCTGTCGGTAATGTTAATGATGATGGAAAGTACAACTTATTATTATATAATTGAGTACTCTTACTATTTCTTTAACTGTTATGTTTTCCTTCTTCTTCTGTTTACATAAATATAAGTTAGAGTATGAGAAAATGTGTGTGTGTGTGTATGTGTTGGTGAGTGTGTTATATGTATGAATGTTTGTTAATGTGTGTCTGTGTTTGTATGTTTTAAGAGAATTAGAATGTTTAATGATGGTCTGTAGGTGAGTTTTTTTTTTGTTTGAGTATTTTTGTTGTTTGTCTGTTTGTGTAATGTTTGAAAAAATGTATGTTGAGTGTTATTGTTGTTTGTTTGTTAATTCATACAAATTTGCTCTTGTTCTTATTTCTTTTTTTTTTGTTTTAATTTCTTTGCTGTAAAATGTTGTTCGTTTTGTTTTTTTGTTTAATGTTTTTTTATGAAGATTTATTTAAGTTAACTTAAACTAATTATGGTTAGGCCTTTAATATTTTGTATTAATAAAATTACAAAAAGTGTTGTTGTTGTTGGGTTTTTTTCTTGTTAATTGTTTACTCTTCTGTATTTTTTTCTGTTCTTTATGATATAAACTAAAATTATATTATTTATTATTATTATTAATTAATTATTATATAAAATAGACTTAAAATGTACAAACTGTTATGTTTTTTCTTCATTGTTTTACCAGCCACTTTGCTCTTAAACTGCTATTACTACTGCTTACCAGATAAGCTGCACTCCTTATCATTATCATTAACGTATAGTATTTAAGTGTAAGTGTGTGTGTGTGTAAGTAAGTAAATAAGTTTGTTTGTTTATTTTTATAAATGTTGTTAAGAAAATGGTCAGTTAATGTTTACTACTACACACAACCATCTTCAGAAACAAACATTAATAATTTTTAAAATTAAATTGAAATAATAAGAAAAAAAAAATATGTAAAAGAAACACTTAAACCCAGTAGCAAATCTGTAAGGCTAATGTTAGCACAAAGATTAAGGATAATGCTGTGGCCGTAGTCATTGAAGCGGCAGCTCTATTATAGGTTAGTTCTTCATTCTTTACAACCTCATTTGGATGCTTATCATAGGGATGATGATGATCATTATCGTTGTTATTATTTTGCATATTCTTAAGATTGGTATGATGCGTCGAGGGAACATTATTAATACGTATGCCGGTCTGTCCATGATAACCATGACCGGGATATTGATGAATGCCGGGTAGGCCACCAGCTCCGCCGCCCGATGCTATCATATTAATGCCATTATGGCCGGGAGTAAGTAAAATGCCGGAGCCGCCATGTGAACCCAGACCCAAACCATTATTGCCACTCATGCCAGGAGGACCCATGTTGCCCATGCCCATACCGCCACCTATATTATTGCTAAGCACATTAATACTATTCGGCTGCAGGGGTATACGATTGAATTGATCTATGTTGGTATTAATAGAGGTGGCCACATTTCCACTAGGACTATTCATTATGGGATTCAGTTGCAAACCATTGTGTTGATTATTACCCATACCGCCTAGGCCGGTATTCATCACACCATTGGGTAGCATGCCTGTATTAATGCCATTTATGCCTATTGTATTGATATTGTTACCATGATGAGGATGATTACTCTGTTGCTGTTGATTGTTTTGGTTCGAGTGCATATTCGTTATGTCCTCGCCGCTATTGCCAGCCGAGTCGGTGGGCAAAGCACTACCCACCGCTGTGGTGGAGGTGCTGCCCGCACTGCCTCCCGCACTACCACCCGTCGCTATGGTAGTCGTTTTATTCTTTTCCTCTGAGGCACAACAAACTTTAAAGACGACCTTCATGTTATTGGTAGAACAGCGGCCGCCTATTCGTCTATAGAGGTCATCTTTCGAAGACGTTGAAATGAAATAATAATCATTCCCAGGAAGGAACTCCAAACCACCGGGTTGTGGTGTAAATGGCCGGAACGTTATGGTAAAAAACATCAATTTTTGTGGCTTATCACATATGGCAATGACACGCGGATCGGCATTCGTTATCCGACACGTTTCGTATTCGACCTTTGAGACATTATAGATAATATACTTTTCCGTTTCATTATCGAATGTGCCCGGCTCATAGACCGGACAAATGATGTGCACCTGATCGAATTCAAAGGCCAGATTGCCTTTATTAACATCGATTATATGATCGGTATTATCAATGCGAAATATACTATTCGAGGTGTTCCAGTGCATGTAAAAGGTTTTTGCACAACTGGACATGGTAGAGAGTAGAATGGTCTCCAAACAGATAATGGTTAGTAAAGTAAAAAATGATGTTGTAGTGGCAATGGGTGGTAAAACACGTATACATTTACTAGGTGATGATGATGATGACGGCGATTTCGAGGACTTTAAACGTAATGCAGAGGAGCATGAGGAGGAGGATGATGAGGAGTTGTTGGAGTTGTGGGATGTTTTGTTTTTATTATTAAGGTTAATTAAGGATGAAAAGGTATTAGAGGAGGAGAAGGATGATGATGATGAGGATTTGGAATTATAGGTGGGTGAGGAGAATGAGGTGGTTTTTATAGAACCTTTACTAAAAAGTCTTTGTGTTGCTCTTGTTGTGGGTGATGATGTTGCAGTTGTTGTTGTTGTTGTGGTTGATGAAGTTAAGATAATACTTTTTATAAAACGATACCACATGGTTAAAGGTTTCGTAAATGTTACTAATAATATTAAGCTTAAATAACTATTAATGCCATCATCGTTTGTAACGTTGTGACGTTTTCTACGTTCCTTGTGAATTTTATTATTATTTAAATAATATTTACGCTTATTTTTAGGATAAATTGCATGTAAATGTAAACATGTTGCAGAAGATGATGATGATGTTGATGATGCAGCTCCGGCAGCGGCTCCAGCAGCAGCTAATGCTGGAGCTGTATGTGAATTTATTATTATTGCTGGTGTTAATTGCTGTTGTTGTTTTTGTGGCTTTTGTTGTTGCTGTTGAGAATTTGTTAATAAATTTATTTTAGCTTGAGATTTACATGTAATTGTTATGGGCGACCATAAAGTTGCTGAAGTTGATGACGAGTTCTTTGCTGCTGCACAAGTTAATGGTGTTGTGCTTGTTGTTGCTGCTGTTCTTGTGGTTGTTGGTAATGGTGATGGCAATGTTAAAGTTGCTGAAGACATATTGGGCGCTCTTGTTTTATTCCTTTTTTTCTGGCTTAAAATTTTTGTAATATTTTTTCTAGGTGGTTGTTTTAATAATTACAAATCTTTTAAGATTTTCAACACACATCTCCTTTAGGCTTTCTTAACAACATGACGTTAAAATATATTTATATTTTTCTTTAATAATTTTTTCCATACAATTTTTTTTATTAATTTATTTTTTCTTTTTATATAAAAAATCTTTTTTTCTTCTTTTATTAAGTTATATTAAAAGGTTTTTTTCTTTTTTTCCTATAATTTTTTCCTTTGTATTACAAATTATAACAAAAAAAATTTACACTCCTCTTCTCCGTCAATTGTATGGTTGGAAAAAGTTTTTTACGAAATTTTGTTATACACAAAAAATATTTTCCATCACAAAACGCAACATAAAAAAATTCGATTCTATACACTAATTTAAAAAGGTTCCTTTTGCGTGTGTTTTCTCGTTTATTCTTAATACTTTGTTTATTTCTTTACAATAAAGTTTAAATTTAATAAATACACGTTTTAATTTACTAATATTTTAGGTATTTTTTTATTATTTTTTAACTATTTTATTTAAGAAAGCCATTTTTCACTGTCGACACTTTTTTTCAATTCTTTCTTTTTTCGTTTTTTCCATTCTCTTCTCCTTTGTCTTTCTGATTTACTATTTATTTTCGTTTCGTTGCCACTTCAATAAGAAAGAAACAGTGCTGCCAAATGTTAATTGAAGAAAGAAAAAAAATGTTGAAGTACACACAGAAAGAGAGAGACAGAGAAAAAAAACTAGTTTATTGTAAGAGTGTAACCAGATTGTTGTTATGAAATAAACGGAAGTGCTTGTAAAACAGCAGAGTGCCACTTTTTAATTATATATTAATGGCAAGGTTAATTTAAACGTTAAATTTGAATATTTATTGTACTCATTGTGGATTTTTGAGGGTTTTTTTTAAACGTTCTTTGTTCTTGTTGTTTTTATTACAAAAAATATGTTAATTTTTTTCTTCCGCTATTGTGTAAGCTAACAACGAGTGTGAACGTTCCTTTTGCTTAACATGGTGACACTGATCTTTAGCAATAAATAAATTAGTAAAAATGATCGTTGTTGTTTCTTGTGTTCTCTGAGGTATGCGTACGAACATGTTTGAGTTTAAAGGCAACAAGTTTGATATGTGACTTCTGTTTTTCTTTATCAAATGAAAATGATTAATCAAAATAAATTGTGTATGTGAAGACAAATTAAAGACAATTTTGCCATTTTAATGGGGTTTTGTAAATCAAGAAATTCCTTTTTTTCCAGATAATAAAAACTGTTATACACATACATATTTCTTTATTTTCTAGTAAAATTTCTCATAACTTGATTTTGTTTTATAAAAATAAACTGTTATACATTAAATTTTTATAGAGAATATTTGTAAAACACATAATCTTCGGACAGAAAACTGTTATACAAACAATTTTATGAAAATGAAATTATTATAAACAAAATCTTTATAAAGAAAAACACAATTTCATTCACTTTTAAACACACAATTTTGTATAGAAAAAACTGTTATAATCCACATATTATATAGAAAAATCTTTTTTCTGTAGAGAATAATATAAAAAGAAAATTTTTATCAATATTTTTTATAGAGAAAACAGTTATAGTGTATTTTTTTATGAAGAAAAGTGTTCTAGTAAATATTTTTCCTAAAGAAAACTGTTATACGAAAATTTTTCAATAAAGCTTCTGTTATAGTTATTTTTTTAGGAAAGCTGTTATACACACAACTTTCTAACTAAAAAAACTGTTATACACACTGTAATAATCAGTATTTTCCATGAAGAAAACTGTTATAATCAATATTTTCCTATAGAAAACTTTTATACCAAACATTTTCAATAGAAATACTGTTATACTTTTGAAAGAAAAACTCTTACACAAAGCTGTTATACACACAAATTTCTAACTAAAAGAACTGTTATAATCAATTTTTTTTATTAAAAAAAAACTGTTATACGAAATTTTACATTTCAAAAACTTAAAATTTTATATAGAGAAAACTGTTATAACAATAAGGGCCTGTAAATAAATTTATATAAACATACATTTTACTGTTAGAATCAAAAGAAAACTGTTGCACAAGAAAACTGTTATAAAGAAAATTTTAGTAAAGAAAACTAACGTATTTTTGTAGAAAAAACTGTTATAATAAAAAAATTTCTTTACAATGTTATACTCAATATTATCAAAAAAGAAAACTCTTACACGAAAAAAATTTCTATACACACATTTCTTTAGAAAGAATACTGTTATACAACAAATCCTAAATAAAGAAAACTGTTATACACAAAATTCTAAATAAAGAAAACTGTTAAAAATATAATTTTCTTTTCATAAAAATAAACATAATTTTCTTTTAAAAAAACTGTTATACACAAAATTTTCTATAAATAAAACTCTACAACATTTCTAGAAAACACTTGAAAAATTTATATACGCAAAATTTTTTAGAAAGAAAACTGTTATACACAAAATTCTTAATGAAAAAAACTGTTATAATCAACGATTTTTTATAAAGAAAACTGTTGTAAATAAAAATTTTCTTTTCATAAAAACTGTTATACACATAATTTTCTTTTCGAGAAAACGGTTATACACAAAATTTTCTATAAATAAAACTGTATAACACTTCTAGAAAACACTTGAAAAATTTCTATACACAAAGTTCTTTAGAAAGAAAACTGTTATACACAAAATTTTTAATAAAGAAAACTGTTATAATCAACGATTTTCTATAAAAATAACTGTTATAAATATAATTTTCTTTTCATGAAAAGAAAAAATTTCTTTAAAAAAGTCTATAACATTTCTGTAAAGAAAGCTTCCACTTCCATAAAATAATTGAAAAATTTCTATACAGAAAATTGTTTAGAAAGAAAACTGTTATACACCAAATTCTAAATGAATAAAACTGTTATAATCAACGATTTTCTATAAAGAAAACTGTTGTAAATATATTTTTCTTTTCATGAAAACTGTTTAACTTTTAAAATCCAAATTTTCTATAGAAAAAAATGTATAATAGAATTTTCTATGGAAAAATTTGTACTGAATAAACTGTTTAATTTTAATATTTCCTTAGGAAAAACTGCTAGACTTAAATTTTCTTTAGACAAAAACTGTTATACATAATCGCCTTTTAACAAAATATACAATTTTTTACAAAGAAAATGTGTTTCAAAAAAAATGTTTTTCAAAAAAACAAAAACTGTTATACTCATTAGTTAAATACAAAGTTTTCTATAAACTGTGAACTTTATTAAGAAAACTGTTAAGTACTTTAATATTTATTTTGAAAAAGTAGCTTTTCATTCGAAAAATGTGGTTTTTTATTGTATTTGACAGTAATATGCATTAGCTAGATTCAAGTTAATAATACAAATTATTTAAAAATTATAAAATTTTCAATAAAAATTAACTGTCTATAACACCATTAGTTAAACTGGCAGTTTAACAAGAATTTAAGGCCAATTATATTTAATTAAATTAAACAAGAAAAATAAAAAAGATTGGCAGCTTTTATGCATAATTTCAAGTGGATTTATTTTTTTGTTGTAATTTTGTAAACATAATTGAAATGTTACAATTTAATTTTTTTTGTAGTTTACAACTATAAACAAGAGATAAATATTAATAGTTAAGAAAAAATTCCCCGTTTTGTTAAAAAAACAAAATAATTTATCTTAAATATGCAAATTTTTGTTAATAACACTAATCTCGCTGTGATTCATAATTACTACGCAAGCGCGTTTTGTTATAAATTAAACCAGTTTTTTAATACAGTTTTTTTTAAGAAAACCCGCTGGGGTATTTCCCCAAAAACAAAGACTTTTAACATTGCATCTAGTGCATTTTTTTAAAACAAACTAAATCACATGTTTTTTTTAAACTAAAATATATATTTTGCTCTCAATTAATGATCTTGTTTCTCTTTTTTTTCTCTGTGTGAGCTTAGAGGAAGTGTGTAATCAAGCGTTTCTATAACTCACGCATTTTAGAGAAACAAAACCTTGACATTGAACTTTATATAAAGTTTATTTTTTTTGTTATTATTAAAGATTTATAGATTTGTCAGATTTGTTTAGTTTTTATGTGTTAAAAAAATTAACACTTTTTATAGATTAATATATAAATATAGATAAATTAAAAACAATTTAATTTCAAATTTAACACATTTTAATTAAAACATTTTAAAAAAAATGTTTTATCATGTAAAGCAGGTGTTTGAAAACAAGTTTTGTTAATAAATTTGTTAAAAGTCTTAAGCAAATTGTTTATAATTTATTAAAAAGCTTAACTAAATTGTTCATAAATAATATTATGTTAAATACATAAAATATTTATGGAAATATTGAAAAAAATATTTCAAATTGTTTAAAAAATTAACATTTTTAATAAATTTATTAAATAAAATTATTTAAACAAATTATTTCTAAATACTGAGAAAATTACAAGAATTGTAAAGGAAAAACAAACATAATTTTATATAAATTTAAATTGTTTTAAACATTTTTTAAATAATTTGTTGAAATAGTTAACAATTAGATTTTTCTTAAAATTTTAAGTTTAATTGTTTTTTAGAATTTTTTTTAAAAACTAGAGAAATCTTGTTTTACAATTTAACATATTTTATGTAATTACTAATATTAAATAACAATTATTATTATTATTATGTGCTAATTTATGTTTTAAAACACGCGCCAATAAAACATCATCATTATCATTGTTTGATTTCTTTCATTTATATACTTTTTTTAAAAAAAGTGTCATTTCTCAATGTTAAATTTACAATGCAACAAACTTGACATGCAATCAATGACTGACTGCTGCAGTTAACTTGTTTTCTATAGTTTTTAGTTTGCTGTTTGAAAATAAAAGTTTTTTTTTTTCAAATTGAGTGTAATTTTAACCAAATTAAACTAATAATAGGTTTTCTTCGTTTATGCGAAGAAAAAAATAATAATAATTTACTAGTTCGTCTAGTAAAATTCTTAAGTTTTTAATAGTTTTATTAATTTTATAAAATTAAATACTACTCTTTATAATTAACAAATACTTTAATAACTATAAATTATTAATTTTTGTACTCTCGGTAAGTAATTATTATTGAAGTAAATATTTAAAAGTGTTATTTAAAAGAAGTGATATTTAACCATTAAAAGAAAAACTAAAATTATAGTGTGGACTATAGTTTAATCTATAGTTTATACTATATTATCCTAGCGACTAAAAAGAAACAAAAAGAAAAAAGGTCTTAAACGCTTTGACTATTGGTCAACATTAGTCAACATGACTATAGTCCGTACTATAGCCATGTCTAGACTAAAGTTTAATCTATAGTTCGTAATAAATTCTCAAGCGACTAAAAAGAAATAAGAAGAAAAAAGGTCTTAAACGCTTTGACTTTTGGTCAGAAAGATTCTGGATAGATCTATAGTCTGTACTATAGTCATGTCTAGACTAAAGTTTAATCTATAGTTCGTACTGAATTCTTAAGCGACTAAAAAGAAATAAAAAGAAAAAAGGTCTTAAACGCTTTGACTTTTGGTCAGAAAGATTCTGGATAGATCTATTGTCCGTACTATAGTCATGTCTAGACTAAAGTTTAATCTATAGTTTGTAATAAAATCTCAAGCGACTAAAAAGAATTAAAAAGAAAAAAGCTCTTAAACGCTTTGACTTTTGGTCAACATTCAAAAAGAATTCTGGATTAGTCTATAGTCTGTATTATAGTATTGTCTAGAGTCTCTACAAATTAAAAAGAAAAAAGGTCCAAAACGCTTTAAATTTTCATCAACGTTAAATGAATGGGGATTGATCTATAGTCCGGATTTTAGACAAGTCTAGACTTAAGTCCAGTCATGCTAGAGAAAATATTCCACTTAAATAAAAACTAAAAGGAAATAAAAAGAAAAAAAGTACTCATATCTAGACATTGTTGTAACTGTTTAAAATAATCTAGACTATAAATTGGTTTAAGATAAATTTTATTTAAAACTATCCTTAAAATAAGTGAAATTAAACTCGCAGTTTAAACTAACAGTTGTTAACACTGTTAACAATATTTTTTTATACCAGACTAGAACACTAACCGGTAGGTTATTGGTTAGTGTTCTAGTCTGATAGACCGAAGGTGGTGGGTTCGATTCCCACCGGAGGAACTGGTTAAGGAGCGCACAACAGGCCCGATAGACGCCTAGATATATTTCTACGGATTTGATCTATATCAAATCAATATGGCATCTCTTTCTTTGTATCCTTAGACCTGGTACGCACTGGGAAACTCTTGTTGAGAAACTTTTGATTTTGTGTGTGGGAGAAAGAGATGGTTGATATTTCTTTCTCTTTCTCTCACACACAAAAATCAAAAGTTTCCCAAAAAAAGTTTTCTAGTGTGAACCAGGTCTTATTATGCTCTCACACAAAAAATAAACTTGGCAGCACTATACTATAATATTTTTGAAGTATGGCAACCTTTTCTTTTATACAAATGAGAAAAATATTAAAATAATAATATTTTTGTTAAATTTTGTAAAAATTTTAAAAATCTTTAAAAATTTTAACATTTCTTCTTTAAACACCCTTTTTTTCTCTTTACACAAGACAAGTTTAAAGTTTTGTTTTGTTTATATAACATGTTTAAGACAATAATAGTATTTATTGCTATAGACATTGCATTGTAATAATTTATTTAATATCATTTTAACAAATTAAATAAAAACAACTTTAGGTTATTTTTCATTAGTTGGTGTGTTTCAATTTCATTTTCATATCAATGGGAGTTGAGTTCTTTTCGTGTTAACCGCATTCAAGGTTAACAACACTTGACCACACTGTTTCTATTTATTTATTATGATTTTTTTTTGTTGTTTAGAATTTCATGTTTTATTTCTTCATATTTTTATTAAATAAAACAAAAGTAATTTATAAAAAAATATGTTATAAAAGTTATAGAATAAAAATAAAATTCTAATAAAACGGGTTTCTTTTGGATATAGAAAAAGGAAAACAAATTTTGTTTAGTTTAATGAAATTAATGCAAATATTTATTATAAAGCTTGGCTTTAAGTATAAAACTTTAAATATCTAGCTTCAATGCTAGATTTATAGATAATAACAAAAAAATCCGGTTTTTATTTTGTTTACATGCAATAAATATGCATTGACCAGTTAGTTAGTTCTAACAGATGTTAATAATTGTAAAATAAATTTATGTAAATTTATGCCAAAATTTGTCAACTTGGCAACAGAATTCTAAACAGGTGGTGGTGGTGGTGGTGTTGCAATTTGCTTAAAAAAAAACTTAAAAAGAAATGTTTTTTATATATTACATCATTAGCATTAAAATGCAATTATTTTTCTAGATTTTTAACTAAATGTAGTTTTATTATGTAATACAAGTTTACCTTTATTAATTATGTAAATTTTTTTTTAAGGAATTTTTAAAATTTTCTAGAAGTAAGGAAATAAAGCATAAACTTTGAACTATTATAGTTAAAAAAAAAACTATAAATGTTTTAAGAACAATTGTTAACTTTGTACTTGGTTAAATGTTTGCCTAAACACGTGGCTTATTAATTACAATATAAATTAATTTATTTATAAAATCTTTAAGGGCATTTTTAATATCAAGTTTTATTTATATATAAAAAATCTATTGAATGACTTTATATTTAGAATGTAAAAGTAAATATAGAAATTTACTACAACTAATTATTATTTTTATTGAAATTACTTTAAAAAAAAAGTAATATGTCATGTCGATTTCTTAACAATTAAGAAAACTTATTATAAAACATAAATCTTGTAAATTTTATAATTAAATGCTTTAAACATTAAATAATTAATAATAGAATACCTAGTAATAGATAGCTTAGCTTTTGTTAGTTATAAGGCATACAAAATAAAGGCAACCATTCAAAAGTTTAAGTTAAATAACAAAATTTTTAAGTAAAACTATAAATTTGTGTTAAAGTTAAACAATAAATAAACTAATTTTAACTGGAATTATAAAAAATTTAAGTAAAATTCTTTACTTAAGCTTTTTTATATAAAATTTTTAATTAATTTGTGATTTTTCTTAAAATTTTGCTTTCATTTAATAACTTTAATGTTTAAAAAGGCAAAATTTAACAAAATCGCTTTAAATCCATAATTTATACAGTTGGCAACATTTCTATAAGATTTCGTTGTAAATATTTGATATGGCAACCTGATTTTTTCTATTCTTATGTTTCTCTCTTAGTTTGCATAAACTTGGTAGCACTAAATTACTTTATTTCTCTTTAACTAAAGTGTTCTTCATATAATTTTGAAAATTTTAGATGAAATTAACTAAATTAATATATTTCTCTTTAACTGAAGTGTTTTTCATATAATTTTGAACATTTTTGATAATTTTCCCTTTAATTAAAGTGTTCTTCATACATTAGAATTCCTTATTAATTTACAAAATAAATTTTCAAATAAAATTAACGAAACTAAAACTTAAATTAAATAAAATTGACAAAAAATTACTTAAAGCTGTAATCTTATTTATATGTAATACTTTTCTATGTATCATATACAGTTAACAACATGACTATTAGCTGTCTTTACAAATATTTGATATGGCAATCTGATTTTTTCTGTCCTTATGTTTCTCTTTAAGTTTTCACAAACTTGGTAGCACTAAATAAATATATTTCTCATTAACTTAAGTGTTCTTTATATAATTTTGTAAATTTTAGATAATTTTAAATGAAATTAACGAAAAGGTCTTTTTTTTGGATATTTTCGATGAATGTAGATGAAAATTACGTAATTAAAAGTTTAATTAAATAAAATTGTCATAAAACGCTTTAAAACTTTAATATTATTTAGTTAGTTAACTAATACTATTTAGTTTTTAATACTTTTAACTATTATTTCTACAAATATTCGAATGACATCTCTTAGCCATGTCCTTAAGTTCCGGTCCACACTAGAAAACTTTTTTTGGGAAACTTTTGATTTTGCGTGAGAGAGAAAAAGAAAGAATATCATTCATCTCTCTCGCGGTACAGAGTTTCCCATACTCGGAAACTTGTATTATTTTGTTAGACCTGGTTCACACTAGGAAACTTTTTTTGGGAAAACTTTTGATTTTTGTGCGTGAGAGAAAGAATCAAAAGTTTCTCAACAAAAATTTCCCAGTGTGATCCAGGTCTAATTCTTCTCATTTTTACAACAACAAATCAATACAATTAATACATAGTTTCTGAAACAAAAGTTTCTATGTGTGGACATTAAGGAAACTTCAAAAGAGAATTAAGAAAAAGTTTCTCAACAAAAGTTTCCTAGTGTGGACCGGGTCTAATTCTCTCTCTCTCTCATATTCATTAAACTAGGCAGCACTGTTAAACACAATTTTAGTATGACAGCCTTATAAGCAGTGGTTAAAGCCACAAAAATTAAGTAAAATTAAAAAAATTATTAAAAAATATGAATTCTTTTAACAATTTTTGTTTATTCTACTTTCTGTCACTGTGTTCGCATAAATATTTAATTCCCCAGCCAGCATGTGGGCAAACTTATAGAATATTAGAATTCCTTATTAACTTAAATAGCAAAAAAAAAAATAGTTTAGAAACGTGAAAACAAGTGTAGTTTGTTTTAATAACTGGACCCCAATACAAACAGGTGTTAAATAGTATAAAGTATAATCAACAAAAACCACATTCTTTTTTAAAACTTCTAAGTTTTAAAAGTCTAGCCGATATCATTTCCCTTACAACTACTTTTTAAATTATTTTAAACATTTTTTTTGCATAATTTCAAACCCAAAAATAAACAAATATTTTTTTTCTTCTTGTGAAGATAATGACAGCAGTTTATTTTCAAACAAATTGAACAAGAGAAAACACTTAAGAAATGTTTGTTTTTTTTTCTATTATTTTAGTGATTGCCATGAACTTAACTTTAAATAACAGGGAAGGGAGTAAAGTTTAACTTTTTGATTTGCTAAGAAAAGAAATTTCTTTTCGATTTAGTTGGCAAATGTTTTAATTACTTTTGGGGTAAAATAATTTTTTATAATAATTTAGAAAAATTATATTTTTAATAAATTTTTCTATATTTTGAATGTTTGAATGAATGAATTTGATATTCGCTATTAATTATAAAATTTTCCCCTTTCCAGCTCTGCTTAAAACATTTATTTATTTATTTACCAAGATACCAACCCACAAATTCTTATTGTTATTTTTTTTTTTGTATTAGAATATGTGTTAAATGAAACATACATTCATACATATTTCCTATAAACAAAATTAACTTTAAACATTTGTGGTTGTGATTTGTTTCTCGTTTTTTTGTCATTTTTAATTAGGGGTTTTTGTAAGTTCTTAATTAAAATATAGATAAATATTATTTCAACAAGAATGCATGTTAAGATTTGTGTCATTAGTGTGTTAAATTAACATTTCTTTTTCTTTCTGAATTTAAAAAAAAAATTAAATTAAAAAAATGTACTGTGTTTTATATCATACATACAGAGTACACAGTGTTTTGAAAAGAACAAAACCTGTTATTCTATAATTAAAAAATCAAATCCAAACCCGCCCTCTTAAAGTGTTCTCTAATCACAAACTAATTGGCAGAATATATATTTTTTTTGTACAATTGTTAGTAAAAAAACTTATAAGTGTTTTAAACAATATTTATCAAAGTCACGACGATGATTTTTAAAAGGTACAGTGGTTGAAATTAATGATTTCTAAGATCAAGTTTAAAAATGATTAATTTCTGACATAATTTTATTTATTTTAGTTTAAAAACTATTAATAGAGTTTTATTAATTTGTAATCAAGAGTTATTTTAATTAAATTTCATATTTATTTGTTTCTAATTTGACTTTTAATCATTTTTAGTTGATTTTTTAGGTAATTGCCTTAAATTTTCTATGTGGCATCCTTGTTTTCTATCCTTTTCTCTTGCATTTTCATTTTCACAAACTTGGCAGCACCTTTTACATTATATTTCATTATATTCGATATGGCATCCTTATTTTTCTATCCTTTAATTATCTATCAAACTTGGCATCACTAACATAATGTTTATCTCTCTTATTAACAATATGGCCGACTTTTAAATCGAATAACGGTAGTTTTTATAAGAAAATAATAGAAAATTCAAGGATTTATTAAATTTTTATTAAATAAAAAAGGAATTTAGGTAAAAATTAATTATTAACAATTTTTTAACGAAATTTAATTAGAAAATAACCGTTTTTGTTTGAATTAGTTTAGTCATTTGATAAAAATTTAAAAAAATTTAAGAAAATTAGTTTTAATCCAAATAACTTAATTTAAAACAGAAATTTTTAAAAAAAATTATTAAAATATAAATTTTATATAATAATTAAAAAAAACATGATAAAAAATTTATATTTATGCAAAATTTTATTTTAAAATTAAAAATTTATGTTTTTTTTTTTATTTAAAAAATTAATTTTTAAAAAATTTTATTAAAATATAAATTTTTTATAAAAATTTAACAAGAATGATAAAAAATTCTGAAAATTTTATTTTTAATTTAAAAATTTATGTTTTTTATTTAAAACAAAAATTTTTTAAAAGTTTTATTAAAATATAAATTTTGTATAAAAATTAAAAAAAAAATGATAAAAAATGTAGATTTATGCAAAATTTTATTTTAAATTTAAAAATTTATGTTTTTTATTTAAAAATACTAAAATGTTTAAAAAATCCTTTTAAAATTCCTAAAATCCCAAGATGATTTATAACTTTGTAAACCTATTACAATTTAAATTAGATAATTGTAATGCATAACCTGTAAATTATAATAATTTGCATTACACAGTCTTATTAGATAAGTTAATTTGACTTTTAATTTAGAAAAAAAGTGTAATTGTTAATTACTTAACATATTGCTTTTGTATTAAAAGAAAATGATGAAATTTCTTTATAAATCTTTTAAAATATTCCACGAATTTATAACAAGTTTTAATATTAATATTGTTTTTTTTTTTTTTTTGAAAAAAATTTAAATTATTTTGTCATTATTTTTAATTAGCATATTTATTTTCTAAAACCCAGACTATTACAAATACAAGTTTCAAATTTAAAACAAACAACGTAAATTCTTGTTAATTTATTAGACAGAAATTTCTTTAAATATGTAATTTGTTAAAAAAAAGTCCTTGAAAATAATCATTTGAAATAAAATGTGATTTCATTGCACTGAGAATTTTTGAATTTTTATTTAATTTTTAATATAAAAAACTTGGCATCACACTTATTATAACTAATTTAATATGGCATCCTTTTTCTTATCCTTTTTAGTATTATGTTTATTTTTTTGAAATTTTAACACTCACCTTTTTTGTTTTATTTTTAAAATTTATTTATTTTTTATTCCTTAAAAAAATCACTCAAATTATTTTTTAACAATAATTTAATGATTTTTTTTATATATAAAGTTTAATATTCCTTTTTTTCACAAAAAGTTTTTAAAATTTGCACGTTTTATTGAAAGCACTAATAAAAACTTGTATAAATTTTATTTCAATTAATTTATCCACTTTATTTTGTGTTTTTTTTTCTTTTTTTTGTTTTCTTTGCAAAAACACTTATTAATTTATATGTTCTTCTTTTAATTAATTTGTATTTATTTATTTGTTTATGTTTATTAATTAATTTTATTGATTTAAAATACCGCTTATGAAGCCAAGCTTCACGAAGCTCCTTAGGCACAAAACTGATCACTTTACTCTAGCGCGCAATGAGTTTTAAAAGAATCAACAAATATTCAAAGCGAAACGGCAAAAGGGTTGGCTTTTTTGTTATTATCGTTGTTGTTGTTAAACAATATAAATATATATTTATAAGAAATTTTAAACAAAAAAATCACTTAAAAATATTCTTGTTTAAGTTTGATCAACCAGACAACAGGTTTGTTTCGAAAAACTTAATCAAACAAGTTTGATTCATACATTTTACAAATTTTGTTTCCAACTTGAACAATTTTTATTTTGTATTTTCAATAAATTACTAAGAATATGATTCAATAATTGTTAATTTGTTGTTGTTTTTTTTTGTCGAAAAAGAGAAAGGATTAAAAAATTAAATTTAGAAATGTTTTTTGTTTTAATTGCAACAGTTATAAACACATATTCTATTGAAATGTGAAATACATTTTGTTATGACTCTTAACATCCATTAAAACAAGGTAATAGTGTCATTAAAATAACAACAACAACATATAAACAAATTTTAAATAAACTTTATTTAAATAAGTAATTTAAATGCTATTTGCAGCAAATGTTTAGCAAGTATCCTTGTTAAAGTAATAAAAACTTTCCAATGATTATAAATTTCAAAGAAACTTTAAAATTTTAAATATATTTTTAGCATAAAAACTAAAATTTGAGCTTAAATTTGTTTAAAAAAACAATATTTAGCTTAAAATGTTTAATTTTATAAACTTGACCCCACTGCTAACTGTTTTCTGTAGAAAATTTGTTTTATGGCAACCTTTTTGGTTTCCTCTCCTTCCTTCTTCGTTTCTTTTTAGTTCTAACAAACTTGGCAGCACAGCCTGACGTTGTATTTTACTTATTTTCTAGAGTCAGCCTTTCATATGTGACTCGCTTTTCTAATCCTTGCTTTATTTCTCTTAATTTTCTCTTATTTCGCTTTATTTTCTTTTATATGGACTTATTTTAAAAACTTGGCATCACTTTTTAGAGATTTCTATCCTTGCTTTTCTTTCTCTTCAATTACATCAAACTGTCACTTACTTATTTTGTATGACCACCTTTTATGTATCCTTGTGATATGTTTCTCTTTAGTTACAACAAACTTGGCAGCACTGGATTTTTACTTATTTTATATTGCAAATGGCAATCTTGTCTATGTCACTCGTTTTCAAGTTCTTGCTTTTGTATTGAAACCATTTTCTCCTTATTTCTCTTTATTTGCTTCTTATTTCTCTTTATTGTCTCCTTTTTTCTCTTTATCTCTCTTCTGTGCCCAAATTTAAAAACTTGGCATCACTTTTTAGTGATTTCTATCAATATTTAATATGGCATCCTTATTTCTTTTTCTATCCTTGCTTTTCTCTCTCATTTTAGTTATATCAAACTTGGCAGCACTTTGGCAATACAGTTTTCTTATATTTATGTACGGCAACCTTTTAAACTGATAAAAATGGCAACTTAAGCAAGGAATCTTTAAAGAAATTTTATTTTTAAAAGATTTTGTTAAATAAAAGTGTTTAAATATGAAAAAATTAAGAAAAAACTTTTTAAGGAATTGTTAATAATAATTTTAACTAAAAATTTTACAAAAAAAAATATATTACACTAAAAATTTTTAAATAAATAAAAATTAAATGTTAAAAATTCATATTTTCACAAAAAAATTTAAAATTTCTTTAAAAGTTTGATATTTAATTTTTAAATTTGAAAAAAAAATATTCATAAATAATTCAAAATGTTCTATTGAAATTTAAAAATTTTCAGTGAAAATTTTCTCAAAAATAATTTGAAAATTTCTTAAAAATTGTGAAGTTTAGCTAAATATTTTCTAACATTTTCAAATATTGTTTTAATAAATTTTTTCTTTTCTTTTTTTCAGCTTTTAAAAGGTTTGTTACAAACATCATTTAAAAACGTGTTTTTTATTCTATGTTTGAACTCTTTAAGCCAACTACTACTGCTAATTGACAGGTAAATCCCATTTACATGTAATTTTTTTGTTTGTTTGTTTATATTTCTCAAATATTTGCCAATAAACTTTAATTTCAGTTAAAGCACTTAATAATTAAGATGTTAAGGTCATCCTAATAAATCAGACATTAATTTTAAATAACATTAATAATTAACAACATTATTTAATTAATTAACATATACATAAACAATAAAACTTGATCATCAGTTTAATAACATGAAGATTTTGTTTTTAAAATTGCAAAATAATTTAGAACAAATTAATTAATTTATATAATAAATTTTACACATTTCATGTCTTCAAGATAATCTTTTATTTTAATGCAATTTTAAAAGTTTTTAAATGTTATATAATAATATACGCAAATTATGCGTTTAGTAAACCAGTTTGTTTTTTGGGTACTTCCTTTAAAGGGGATTTTCTTTTAATTATTGCATTTATTTAACAAGTTCAAAGGAAAATTTTTAGTTGAAATTTTTAACAGGGGATTTTTCTTTTAATTTGAAGAAGTTTATATTAATCATCCCAAATAATTAAAATTTCTTTAATTTCTTTGATATATTTCTAAAAGCTTGTAATATATTTTTTTTTAAATCACCATGATTTGCTATAAAATTTTTAATATGCATTTTATAAAAACATAAATTACCTTAATTAGTAGATTAACGTGAGACATTTTTTTGAAGTCACATTTTTTTGGCAAAATTTTTATTTGTTTTGTCCGCTTGATGATGCTTTTAGTTCATTATTATTTGTATTTTTAAGCTATAAAAAAAATTGAGATAAATAAACAAACAAGCCATAATAAACATTGTTTACAATTCCACCCAAAAACTTAAAGATGAATGAATATAATTAAAACAAGTTTTTTTATATTGGAGCCATTGACTTTCTTAAGAAATAACAAAAAAACATATTTAGCGGAATATTTTTTCATTAAACCAAGCAATGTACGTCACAAATGGCTTTTTTCTGTGAATTTTATTTTGTGGAGGGGTTTTACCTTAAGCGGAAGTTATGACGTATATTAAAAGCATCAAAACTCCTTTAATTAAGTACAATTATTGTTTTCTTTTGTTATAATTATTAAATTGCCTCTTTTTTCTTATAATTCTTCGCTTTTTATATAATTTTTTTTTCTTGTATTCTTATTTTTCTTTATTTTTTTTCAATTCCTAAGGATTTTTGTTTACATTCTTTATTTATCACCGTTATTTTCATTTTATACTATCTGGCATCCTTTTTTATTTGTAATGCTCTCTAGGATTAGTACTTAAAAATTTGGCAGCACTGTTATAGTTGTTACAGTTTCTGTTTACATTTTTTTGTTATGTTTTGCACATAAAAACATCTTTAAAGGCGTTTGAGATAAAACTAACTTTTTGAAAACAAAACTATAGTTCTATAGAACTTTTAGCTTCTAATCTCTATAGTTTATAGTTTCTATAGAACTTTTAGCACTCTCGTCTACAGTATGTAAAACGATGCGGTCTTTAGACTAGGCGATAATCCTAGCCATACAAAAGAATATATTGCGGGTCATAGACTAGTCTATGATACATGTTATTAAACCACGATCTATTCTATAGAGTTTCTATAGTCTTCAGACTGATCTAGTCAAACGAAACATATTGAGCTAATCTATAGACAAGCCAACCGCGCGTTTATCGAAAAACTAGTCTAAAGACTAGACCCCAATCTAAAAATTAGACCACTAAAGTCTAAACCATAATCTAGTCCAAAGACTATACCATAATCTAGTCTAAAGACCATAATCTATTGTAAAGACCATAATTAATTTAAAGACTGTAATCTAGTCTTCAGACTTGATCACAAAACACTCTACAGACTGGTCTAAAGACAGGAGCACAAACTAGTCTAAAACAGACCACAAGACCACAAACTTTTCCAAAGATTAGACACAATCTTGTCTAAACACTAGTTCACAATATAGTCTAAATGCTAGACAATAATCTAGTCTAAAGACAGGAACACAATCTAGTCTAAAGACTAGACCACAATCCTTTACAACAATCTAGTAAAAAAAAGACTAAACCACAAACTAGTCTAGAGCCTATACCACAATCTAGTCTAAATATGAGTCCACAATCTAGTCTAAAGAGGAGTCCACAATCTAGTCTAAAGACGAGCCCACAATCTAGTATAAAGACTTAACTACTAGTCTATAAAATAGATTATATTCTAGTCAAAAGACAAGCCACAATCTAGTTTAAAGACTAGACCACAAGCTAGTCTAAAGACTAGACCACAAACTAGTCTAAAGACTAGACCACAAACTATTCTAAAGACTAGACCACAATGTAGTCTAAAGAGTAGACCATAATGTAGTCTAAAGACCAGACCACAATCTAGTCTAAAGACTAGACTACAAACTTGTTTAAAGACTTAACTACAATCTAGTTTAATGACTAGACCACAATCTAGTCTATAGTGTAGACCACAATCTAGTCTATAGTCAAGACTATAATCTAGTGTATAAACTAGAATACAAGCTAGATTATAGATAAGAAAATGATGTAGTCTATAGACAAGACAATGATCTAGTCTTGAACGCAGTGTATTGACTAGACTTTAATCTGGTCTGTAAACTGTACTGTAATCTAGTCAATGATCAAGACCATCATCCAGTCTAGAGACTAAGATAAAGAATGTACAGTAAATAGTTTACATAAACTTGGCAGCACTTTTATCTCCCTTTATTTGCATTTAAGGTCAGAGATTGTAGACATTTTCATTCATTCCGATATCCTTTAAACTTTCACTAAAAATGGCTGCATGTTTTTTTTATTTCATATTAAACCGGAAGTTAATATGATTTTAATTTAAATTAATTTCAATTAACAAATAAACTGTTAATTAAAAAAATTGTTTCACGTGATTTTTTTTAAGTAAAAGTTTAATAAAATATAATTATTGCACTATAATATATTGCACAACAATAATAAATCTTAAATGTTCTTGATATTTTTTTGTAAAACTTTATCAAACACCTGTTACAAATCGTGCTTTTGAAAAGCAAAAAAAAAAAAAAATAAATAAATAAAAAAGTATTAAACATACAAGGGGCGTAGTTTAAGGTTTAATTGTTCATTTAATAAATAATAAAGAAAAGATTAAATAAAAAAGTAAAAATCATTCTAATTTCAAAGAAATTTTTTGAATAAACTGACGTCACGTCACATGCAAATGTTTATATTAAACTGGGTTTTGAAAACAAAAAGAAACAATAACAACAACAACCCACTCGTTAGTCTAGTGTTTATTTTATACACATTTTTTTTTCTTAATAAATTATTAACAATATTTTTTTATTGTCAACCACAAATATTAACCACAACGTGATTTGGTCCAGTACCATAAATGTTATTAAGCTATAATTTGTTATTAATTTTTTTCTCTCTAAAACTGGTTTAATACTTAGACTGCATAAATACTAAAATTATTAAGAAAATAAATTGTTGCGTTTTTGTTAATAAATATTATAATTTTTTTTTGTATAAAAATATGGAAAAATTCCCTTTTGGTTAAAATAAAGCTTGTTACCAAATTTAATTTATTTTAATTTTTAACTGTTTTTTTTTTTTGTAACTTAAAACCTTTTTCTTTGTTTTATTTAAAAATACCTTTATTTAAGAAAATTTTAAGACTTGTTAGTGTTTAAATTTAAAAATAAAATTCTTTAAAATTTAAAAAAAAAAAAACACCGGTAACCAATCTCCACCAAACCATCTGTTAGTTGTGGTTAAAAAAGACAAAGAAATTGTTGTTGTTTTTTTTTTGTCTTTAAACGAATGTTTTAATTTTTTTATGACTTTCAATAATAAAAACAAGCATGTTATATTATTGGATTAACAACGACAACAAAACCCTTTCAAACATGCTGTAACGAACTTTATAAAACTTAACACTCATACGCCTTGTTGCAAAACTAAAAAACGATCAGATGTTTTAGGAATAAAACAAACAAATCAACGTTATAAGCTATAGAATGGATAACAATGTAGTCTATAGACAAGACAACGATCTAGTCTATAGACTAAGGCAACGATCTACTCTATAGACAGGGCAACGATCTAGTCTATAGACAAGTCAAGGTTGTTGTCTATAGAGTAGACAACAGTCTAGTCTATAGAGTAGACAACGGTCTAGTCTATAGAGTAGACAACGGTCTAGTCTATAGAGTAGACAACGGTCTAGTCTATAGAGTAGACAACGGTCTAGTCTATAGAGTAGACAACGGTCTAGTCTATAGAGTAGACAACGGTCTAGTCTATAGAGTAGACAACGGTCTAGTCTATAGAGTAGACAACGATCTAGCCTATAGACAAGACAACGATCTAGCCTATAGACAAGACAACGATCTAGCCTATAGACAAGACAACGATCTAGTCTATAGACAAAATAACGATCTAGTATATAGACAAGACAACGATCTAGTCTATAGAGTAGAGAACGATTTAGTCTATAGAGTAGAGAACGATCTAGTCTTTAGAATAGAGAACGATCTAGTCTATAGAATAGAGAACGATCTAGTTTATAAAGTATATAATGATAGAGTAGAGAACGATCTAGTCTATAGAGCAGAGAACGATTTAGTTTATAGAGTAAAGAACGATCTGGTCTATAGAGTAGAGAACGATTTAGTCTATAGAGTAGAGAACGATCTAGTCTATGGAGTAGAGAAAGATCTAGTCTATAGAGTAGAGAACGATCTAGTCTATAGAGTAAAGAACGATCTAGTCTATAGAGTAGAGAACGATCTAGTCTATAGAGTAGAGAACGATCTAGTCTATAAAGTAGAGAATGATCTAGTCTATAGAGTAGAGAACGATCTAGTCTATAGAGTAGAGAACGATCTAGTCTACAGAGTAGAGAACGATCTTATGTTTAACCTAGATAAGACAACGATAGATAAACCACCGATTTAGTTTGTAGGTTAGACAACGATCCAGTCTATAGACAAGACAATGATCTTTGTTGTTGTAAAACTTTCGATTTATACAGCTGTCGCTGGGTTGACAATCCTTGGCTGTGTATGACTCGCATCGTTCCGGAGCGTAGATCCAATTGTCGTGGGAACTATGATTTGTGTCTATAATTTGTATTCTTTGTGGAGTTTTTTTTACTTACATTTTGCTTTCTTTTTGTTTTTTTGTAAACCTTTTTAAATAAAAACACTTTATTAAATTTTGATTTTATATTTCATTTTTGAAAAAATAATTTATTTAATTTTATAAATTTCTATTATTGTTTTTTTAATAGAAATTTTGTATGTATTTGTTATTCCAGTAACTAAATGTTATATAATTTATATCTCTGTATTAATAATAATAAATCTTTAGCATTTTAATATTTATTATTAATTATTAATATATAATAATTAAATATATTTAATAATAATAATTTTAAAACTAAACTACACTTGAACCACATTGAATTAATTATTAATTAAGTATTTTAAACATGTAAAACTTAAGACAAATTTTTATAATTAACAATGTGTTTTCTTAGTTATTTATTGAAGATTTTTTTTTTAATAAATTATTTACATTTTTTAAAGAAAACAACAAAATTAAAAGAAAGATATTAATTCATGACAAAAAGTAAAAAATTCATTACATTTAAAAATAAGGTTTTTTTCTAAAGACTAAAAGCAAAAAAGTTTAAAATATTTTAAAAAGTAAAATGTTATTGGTTTTTTTTTAATTTTTATTTAAAATAAATAAATTTATTTTGATTATTGAAGTATAGGATATAAATATGATAAAAAAAATGTACAGCAAAAGTTTTGTTGTATTATTTAAGTTGTTTTGTTTAAAAGAATGAAAGAAATTATATATTGAATTAAAATTATATTAATATTTAATTAAATATACATACATATATGGTTTTTTATAAATATTTTATTAATAATTTGTTCATATACAGTTTGTATACATATTTTTTTTTTTAATTATTTTTGTTTAATTTAATTTTATTCCGAAAAAAAACAAATTTTTCAATTTATTGACATTTTGTACTAAAAAAATTCTTGACCCATTTTTTTTTTGATTAAAAAAATAAAAAAAAAAACAATTTGGTCTAGACACTTGTTTTAAAGTTATTAAAGTATTACTAGGAACAGACTTAACTAAAATCTAAGAAAAACTTATATTTCATAAAAAGCTTTAAATGAATTCAAAAGCTTTTTCAAAATTTCTTTAATTTACAATTTTTTTTAAGTCCGCTAAAAAAAGAAAAGTTTTTAGCATAAAAAGCTTTCCATTAAGTAAATAGTTTTAAATATTTTTTACCAAAAGCTTTAAGTTTTAAAATAAAAGCTTTAAATAAATTCAAAAGTTTTTTTCTAAATTTATTTAAGTACAATTTTCTGTTTAAATCGCTAAAAAATAGAACAACCATTTTAGCATTAAAAGCTTTCCATTTGTACCAAAAGCTTTAAGCTTTAAATGAATTCACAAGCTTTTTCAAAATTTCTTTGATATACAATTTTTTTGTTTAAATCCGCCTAAAAAAAGAACAAAAAATTTAGCATTAAAAGCTTTAAAATAGCTTTCCATTTTAAATATTTTGTGCCCAAAGCTTTTTAAGGCTATATAAAAGTTATATAAAAACCAAGTATTTTAGTTCAATATAAAACAAAAGCTGTTTTAAAAACTTTCAACAAATCTTGTTATTTTTCACAAATTTTGTAAAAAAACATGTTTTTCAAAAGCTTTTAACTAAAAACTTTGCAAGTTTTATAAAATTTCATTAGTATTTTTAAATTTTTTTGTTATACACCTTATGTTCTTTCACTTGTATTTAAAATTTCTCCTAAAAAGCTTTAAAAAATATGAAATTTTTTAAAAAAGCTTTTTAAAGCTTTCAATTGAAAACAATAATTTATGCTTAAAAACGAGTTATAAAGCAATTTTCACTGTTTTCAATTAAGAGCTTTAGTTTAAAAAGTGTAAAAATACTTTTTGTTAAAAACAGTTTAAAAAAGCTTTTAACTAAAAACTTTGCAATTTTTTTAAATTTCATTAGAATTTATAAATATTTTTGTTATAAAATTTGAGTTCTTTCACTACTTTTCAAAATTTCTCCTAAAAAGCTTTAAGAAAATAAAAATTTTAAAAAAAGCTTTTTAAAGCTTTTAATTGAAAACCATTTTCTATGCTTAAAAACGAATTATAAAGCAATTTATACTGTTTTCAATTAAGAGCTTTAGTTTAAAAAGAGTTTAAGTACTTTTTGCTAGAAACAAAAACCTTTTTTTAGAAGACAACAATTTTTTAGTTTAAACTTCAAAATGTTGCTTTTATTGAAGTTTAAAACTATTGCTTTCGAAAAAAGAGCTTTTATTGAGAAATATTTATAAAAGCTTTTAATGAAAATTAAAAGCTTTACACATATTTAAGCTTAAAACGTTTTTTCTTTAAAGAAATTTAAAATTATCCAATAAAGCTTTAAATTAAAAAAACTTTCTTTAAAAAACAATTATTTTAGTTTTAAAACTAAAACTTTTATTTTTTAAAAAGAGCTTTTAATAAAAAAATGTTGGTTTTAGTTACAATATTGGTATCAAGCAAAAAGCTTTCATTTAAAAACTTATAAATAGTATTTAAACAAGAGCTTTTTTGTTTTTTATGCAATAAGAGCTTGATAAAGATTTTAATTTGAAGCATAAGCTTTTAGCTTAAAACTTATAAAACTAGAGTTTCATTAGAATGGTGTTTAAAGAGAGCTTTTTGTTGATAAGTTTTAATAACTTATATTTTAAGCTTTTATAAAGCTTTTAGGGGATTAAATAGAAAGCTTTAATAGGCTTTCTACCAAAAAAATTATTTTAAAGATAATTCATAAAAAAAGCTTTTGAATATGTTGAAATTTGTTTGTTAAAACTAGCTAAAACAAAAGCTTAATTGCATTTAAAGCTTTTGGTATAGAAAATATAAAAAAAATTGTGTATGTTTAGAATACAAATTCTGTTTTGTATCGAGTCTCGTTAAAAAGTTCCTTCTAGATTTTATAAAACCTATTTATCCTAGCAATACTTTAAATACCTTTTCAAACCAAATTTCTTAAATATTTACGTTTTACCGTTTCAATTTCTTGACAATACGACCCCTTAAGGTTTGATGAGTGGCTGCAGGTGAGACAGTGGATGAGGAAGTGTTTAAAGCGGCCGGGTGTGAACTAACATTACTTCTTAAACTTGTACGCTTGCCAAAAACAGCCGATACTACCGATTGTGTACCATTGTTAGCGGCGGCATGTTTGGCATTTAGCAAAGATCTGGCTCGAGTAGCGGCAGCCACTGCAGCAGCAGCATTTATTAGTTTGGGAGAGGGTGGTGGAGCTGCCAAATTACTGCCCGTACTTTGGGTTCTAGTGGATTTACTAAAGGTGGCAGGTGTTTGTGAAGATTTGCTGGAGCTGCTGCGTGTATGCATGCTACGTAAAATACGACGTTCCGTTAGAGAGGCACGTTTTATCACAGGTGTAGATGTAGCAGCGGGGGGAGTTCTCAAAGAACTGACATTTGATGTTTGCTGGTTGGGGGTGTTGGAGGCGGGTGTGGTAGCTATTTGTCTAGATCTTAGATTAAGCTGAGGATGTGGCGGCCCCGGAGTATCACGTCTTGTTTTGATGCTAGCTCTGGGATTAGAGCGCACATTGTTGCTACTACTAAGAGATCTACGACTACAGGGTGTTAGATGTTGTTCATTGAGTAGCATTAGATTGGCGGCTGTGTTGCGTAGGAAATTGCGTGTTACCGCATTGTGAGGATATTTAAGTGTTGAGGTAACTAAAGTATTTTTAGCTTTCATTTCTTTGGCCAAAGAATTGCGCGTTCTCAAGGTACGTTTACCATAATCTATAAGATTGGGATTTGTACTCGAGGAGCAGGGAGTATTAGAGGTGCTGCGCAATTGTCTTTGTATCATGGGTGTTGAAGTGGCTGCCGGTGGCGTCATACTACTGCCGCCTGGTGTCATACACATGCTACGGCGTCGTTTTGAGGAGGATTGTGTGTTTTTGGCGTAAAGCATATGTGGATTTTTGGAATTTGAGATTCTTTGTAGGTTGTTTTCATTAGGTACATTGGCATACAGATAAGAGGCTTTATTACGTTTGCTAAGACTTATATTTGTCTTAAGGGGAGTGTTTAAAACTAATGCTGTGGACGCTGCTGTTGGTGGCGGGCAAATACTGTTTTTGGAGATCTTTGTTAATGGATATTTAGAGTTTACTAATACTTCACTTTCGGCTATAATTAATTCCTGTTTAGATTCCTCATCTAAAGGCTTTAAGGGTAAAATTTCTATATTTTCTAAAACTTCTGTTTCCTGCATCTCCTCCACCTCTGCACTGGAGTCTTCACAGGATGAAGAGGAAATTTCATTAATTTGTACCATTTCTTCGGCTGCATTGAGCTCGGAATCTGTTGATGTTATTTCTTCTTCCTGCAGCTCTTCTATTAGAGAGCTTTCTTCCTCTAAATATTCTACTTCCTCGATAGGTTGCTGCTGCAGAGATTGTTCTAAACTGTTTACTGTTTGCAGGCAAGCATATGCATTAATATTTTGAGGTTGCTGCTGCTGTAGTTTACTTTCCATTTGTAAACGTTCATAGGCCACTTGCTGTTCCTCTTCACGTTCTTGCTGCAAAAGCGAATGCAATTCCAAAGGTTTTTGTGGTAAATGAGTAATAAACTCTTGCTGTTGCTGCTGATAATATCTCTCATTATTTGTTTGATACAAGCCCATGTCTTGTTGTCCATTTGCCTCATGAAAGATCTTAAACGTTTGAACATTTGCCGCTGTTTCCGTTGCTAAATGCAGTCTATTCTCCAAAGTTTTACATGATTGTTGTTCACGTCTGGTTTCTAATTTTGTTAAAGAATAACCCTCTTCCTCGGACATGCATTGTTGTTGATAAAGCTGCTGTTCTTGTAAGATATCATGCATATTGGGTGGTGTAACACTTTGACAATTGGAATTTGAATTCGAATTGCTATTACTGGAACAGGATGATGAAGATGATGAGGCATTTACTGCCGCCGTGGTTAGACAATCCTCTTGTGAAGCTGTTAATATGGAATTATAGGATTCGGCAAAGGTATTAATATAAGAATCAGTAGCATTGTTGGTTTCTTCAGCCTCTAGATGTACATAGTTTTGATAGTTTACTATGCATACCGGTCTTTCCGGTGCCTGTAAATGTACTTCATCTATAGACTCCTCTTCCATAACGTCTTCATCTTCTTCCTCTTCCTCCTCTTCTTCTTCTTCGTCTTCTGCTTCCTCCTCTTCCTCAGGTTCTAAGGGTCTAACTAAAGGCTGTATTGTTTGACTATTATTAGTCGGCCAATTCCAATTGTTAGTGTTAACTAAATGCTGCTGATGTTGCTGATAATTATTATGGTTTTGTAAACTACCAGGTGTAGTTTCCTGTTCTTCTTCCTCACTTTCTTCATTGTCTTCACCTTCGGTATCTGACTCATCGGCATAATAATTGAAATTACGATAAGCTTCCGGAGGTAAATATTTTAAAGCCATTTCTTTATAAGTGGTAGCATCATCATAGGCCGGTATTTCAGCTTGAACTTGTGTGTATTCCAAGCCATAACTAATGGGCTGTACAAAGTCTGGAGGATTGGTTAATGAGCCGCCACTACTCTCTTTGCACTCAGCATTTGTATTATGATCCGATTGACCGGGTGGATATAACATTACTGTCACCACCGAGGTATTATCGGCACGCATTTTTTTAATTGACCAGGTGCGTAAAGCTTGATCTACTAAAGATTTACTTGGATTTGTGCATTGATTACCACCCTCCTGAGGTGAGTCACCTCTTTGGGCCATTAAACGTTCTTTGATAACCTCTTTATAGCGTACCGTATTGACAGCTTCCTGGGCACTAACCACATTCCAAAGACCATCAGTGCCGAATATCAAACAACGGAATGTTTTACTATTAATGGGTATAACTTTGACATCTGGATCTGGACTAACAACAAATTCATTGCGTTCTGAATTATAACTCCAAAGATCACCCAAACTGCGAGCAACCGCCAAAAAGGGTATTTCATCGACTAAGGTCTTTTTGCGTATGGGTCCACGGTGACTGGCTAAAATTTTTTTTGAAAAAGAACGAAATAAGTCTTAAATCTTAAAGAGTTTTCTCCTTTCTAACTTACCATTTCTGGGACGATTCCATACTACTCTGGGTACTCCTGATTTTACCACTACTTTACCACCCGAATTCATAATACGGGTTCTTTCTTCTACCGATTCGGGTTTATGATCGGTTGTCAATTGTTTCGCTCTCCAAAAGTTTTCATTTTCATTTTGATAACCCAATACTATGCCGGAATCTCCTACATGTCCTATATAGATCTTTTCTCTTCTTATAAAAGCCACTGTAGCGGTGGTGCCGGCTGTGCTGGGTAAACCATTGGCTGTTTTGGGCCATTTGTCTGGAAGATTAACAAAATAGAAAGTTGTTTTTTTTTTAGTTAAAGGTTATGTTTAAAGTAGTTTACACTATTTTATTAAAACAACTTAAAATACAGACTAGAGTTATGTTTAATTAAAACATTCCACTAACGCCCACTATAGAAACTAACGAAAGTTGTCAGATCTTGAAAATGTAAAAATGTTAAATGTTTGAAAGTAATGTAAGAAATTTTATAACATTTCCTATTTATGCCCACTAGGAACTTATAGAAAATGTTCATTAACTTCCTTATTGCACTATCTTATCATATTGTAATATGTCCTATAAAAATATCATTTCATAAGAAAACACAAACAATAGTATTTGAAAAGAACCTGTAGAATGTACTGCACCTTAAATAACTTTGAAACTTTTGACTCATTCGAACTTACAACAACTACTACATAGGTCGTTGCCACGACAATTGGACCTTCGCTCCGGCACGACCCGAGTCATACTCGGCCAAAGATTGTCAACCCAGAGACACCTGTATCAACCGAAAGTTTTTCCCCAGGAAAGAACTATCGGTCACAGTCGAACTATGGGGTACAACCAAACAAAATAATTGTTTTTCTTTACAGAATTATAATTAGGCTTTTAAAATTAACATAATTTATAAAACTAAAAGCTAATTTATTTATATTTTATGTTATTTATAAATTTTTTTGTTAAAAGTTAAAATTTTCTTAATATTTAATGATTTTCCTTAAGCTCCTACTACTTTTTTTCTTACAATTAACAGCTAAACGAAATATGTCAACTATGGCAAGGCTAATCAAAACAATTGTTATTGTTTACTTTTTTTATTATTGAGAGGAGAGATTAATAGCGGCAAATTAAGATAATCAAAACAAACCAAAACAAATAAAAGTTTATTTTTAAAAGAAATAACCTAAACGTATGATTATGGATGTGTGTATGTATGAAAGTGTATGTTTGACAATATTTTTTTTTTGCCTTTTACAGTGTTGTTATTGTTTTTAACACTTGACATTAGAGGAGGATGTTATTAAAAAGCAAAAAAAAAAAAAAACACATAAATTGAGGTGAATTTAACAAACAGATATTGACAGTTAAACAGCCAAAGCCGCCAAATTTTAAAACAAAGTGTTAAAACTTTTCTACTATAACAAAAAGTAACGTTTAATATATTTGAAATTAAAGAAAAAAAACTAGAAAAATCAATAATAAAAAAACTAAAATCTACAATTTCCTGTTAAATAAAGAAAACAAACAACAATTTATGGTATCTAACTAGCTGGGTATATATTTTTTTTTTGAAATTTTGCTGTTATATAGAAAAAATAAAATTTTTCAATATAACCATGACTGAGTCATATACAGAGTATAATACAATCATTTTTGTTGTTCAGTTGTTCAACGATATAACGTTCACATACAACAACAATTTATACTTGAGTATGACAGCGCTCTAAAAAAAGTGACTGGCTTATGTAAACTCAATAATATGTATACAACAATGAAAACCACCACCATCACCATACTTAGGTTAGGTAGTTTTTGCTTTATAAACAACAACTTTTACAACACTATATATACATAGCAACAACAATATTGAAGAAACAAAAAAGAAATACAGAGAAAAGAGAAACGAACAAAACCGTTGCGATGAAATAAATTTTAACGAATAAATCTACAAAAAGGAATTGATAATAATTCTTCTCATCTGGCAATGGTTGAAAATTAAATATACTTGGGCATGGCTGGCTGGCTGGCTGGCTGACTGACTGGGTAACAATAATAATGGTGGTGGTATTGGTTTGCTAGTGGTGTTGGTGGTGTGTTGTATATACAGAAAAATTATTTTAAAAACCAAACGAACCAGTATGTGAAAAAACATACATATGTATACAAAATGTATTTGAATTTAAAAATGTAGGTAGTACAGAGTATAGTATACATTTAGTATGAACAAAATTGAAAAAAACGTATGGTAAAGCAACTTTGGGAATATTCCATTGTAGATATTTTTCTCTGTATACAAATTAAATAAAAAATTTCACAATATAACTGTATATAGGGTTGCCATTTTTTTAAAATAGTTATATAATTTTGAATTTTTTTGTTTTAATCAAGGTCTTTTGTTTTAAACGAACGTTATTTTAATTATTGGTTTTTCATAGTTTTGAAATAATTTTCTTAACGCATTTCAAGTGGCAACTCTAGTTTATAATACTACAAAATCTACTACTCTTTTTTACACATTTCTCACATTTTTATTTATGTGACTATTTGCTGTGTTGAAAAAAAAAAAACAAACACAACAAATTAAAAAAAGAAAATATATACAAATATCAAGAAGTAGAGGTCTTATAACAGCTGGCGACAAGAAAACAAGCTGTTGCTAGAAGTGTTTTTAAATTTTACATAAAATTTTCAAATTTTACATAATTTTTTAAAATAATTTTGAGTGAATAGGTATAAACAGTTCCATTGTGTACTATTTTTGCAAGAGAAAACTTTAGACTGCTCCTGAGTTTTAAATCTCTGGGGATAGTTTTGGAGTAACGGTTGCTATATTGAAGAAATTTACGTTTATTAGAAGTACTAGTCCCTCAGGAAATGTTAACTTTGTTAATAGCTTTCTATAAAACATGATTTCTTTCAAGGAATCATGTAGCAGAGCATAGATCCTAATATCGTTCAAATGGATCCCTATATCTATGTCCCCTGGAACATGCTAATTTGGTGAGTATGATGGACAAGAAGCTTGTTGTTGCTTTTTACAACAAATTCATAATTATCCAGATTTCTTTCTGAGAGAAGTAAGTTGATTAAGAATTCTTTTGATCGTCACCAACAACCAGTCAGAAAACAATGTACCAGAAGATCTTGGACCCCGTGTAGATCAAGCTTTGCAATATATAACGGAGATCCGTTGTTAAGAGAAGCGATTCTTATGAAATTAGAAACCGGGAATACATTAGCTAGTATGCGTTTGGGGATAGAGCGAATAAACTAAAAGGTGGATGGATGATAATGGATATTACTGTAGTTGTTGTTATAAAAGGTTGGCTGTAACTGGAAGTTTTTCCCTGGGAAAAAATTTCCGGTTGATACAGCTGTTGCTAAGTTAACAATCTTTGGCCGAGGTTCCAATTGTCGAGGGAACGATTACTGTAGTTCTTTAGTTGTGCTACGTTTGCGGATAGATCTATGATAGAAATAAGGCGATGGTCTTTCAAATCAATAATTCATTATCTTAAACTCGCACTAAGCTCACGTCTCATCGAAGATACAGACAACTATTGGTTCTGTCAAAATATTCTTTAGAATTTGAATTCTTTACAAGTTGTGTTTAAGAACTCTGTTAGAGTCTGAAGGTACATTGACAGAACAGTTCCTAAATAGAATATTAAAGTTCTTTAAAATTTGAACTCTTAATTTAGAGCCGAGAAGTGTTTCGACGGAATGGGGAATAAGGAAAATATTAATGTCACAGATTAAAGGTCTAATAAGATACCTTGAGATCATGTATTGAGTCTTAGTAAACAACGACACCATACTTTCCCCGACAGCCGGTTCTACGTACCGGAATGACCCGAAATTATTGGCCAAGGGCTGTCAACCCCAGCAACAACTACACAACTAACTACCGCACCTTGGAAGTCAGACTGTGTTGAAGGCATCGGAAGTCAAGATCAAAATACTTTCATATAGCTACATAATAGCACATTAGCTATATTGAAAGCTATCCTTGGAAGTGTGTTTAAATTTTGGTGGAACCACTTAGTTTGAATGGATGAGGAAAATAGTGAAAATTATGGAACCTTGCCTTAGACTTTGAGTGTCATTTTAAACTTCGAAAGTTGAAATATGTGTTATCCGCTGAGAGGACATCTTGGATTTGCTTAAATCGGACGTCAACATATTTGTTTATATTTTCACATATAAAAAATCGATTTCTTTCTTCCATTTACTGTTTTTTCCCGCAACGAAGTGTATAAAAAATAAACTTTTTCATAAATACCATAGAAATGGGTACATGTTAATTTAACCAAGCCCATGCATAATATAGAAAATTGTGTATGTAAAATATACAACAGCTATAGCGAGCTGTTTGTTGTGTACAATTTCAACATTTTCTAGATAATACTCAGAAAGAGCTAAAGTAGTTTTCAATTTGTGAATAGAGAAATGTACAAAGTAGTGATGATGATGGTGGTGGTAGTACGATAAAGATATAGAAAGAAAATATATAAAATAAAACCAGATGCATGTTTTTTACATTTGTATGATGGTGGTGAAATTTGATTATTTTATATGTGGCTGGGAATGCTACGTTGCTATAGCAAACACAGGCAGCAAGCAAATAAATGAGATAGATACGAAAAATAATGAAAACGATTTTGAAAAAACAACTTGGGGTATTAAAAACAAAATGTGTATGACGATATTATTTCAATGTGTGTGTGTGTGTTTGTGTGTGAGTTTTTAAGGCATGTATCTGCATGAACTAAATCGTATAAACAGAAATTTTCTACTAAATATATAATAATGACTGACGACTGACTTGGGTTTTTTAAAATGATAAAGCAAGAAAATAATATAAAAACATGACAAATATAATTTGGCGGGGTATTAAAAATGATTTCTGTCTGTTCATTACAGCTGAAATGAAACGAAAACAAAAAAAGGTTGTGGTCTATGATGATTTTTGTATAAGATGTGTTGAATGCACAAATAAAGGAAACTGTAATTGTTGAAAATTGATTCTGGTTGCTAATTTAACGGTCAAACAAGAGGTGTAAAGCGAAAAACACACAGAGAGAAAGAGAGAGAGAGAATGCAAAATTGTTATGTATAATAAGAATGTGTCACTACTGACAATGGATGGATGATGTCTGGGCTGAATTAAATTGCAGTTAGTTTTGAAGTTTGTGTAACAAAATTAAAATTTTAGATTAAATCAATTGAAATTATATAACAGCCTTTAACGGTTATTTAGTTAAAAATAACTAAATTTAACTGGTTTTGAAATTGACCTTAAACCAGTAACCTTAAAGTAGTTTAAAATTAAAAAAAACCTCTAATGCATTTAAACGAGTTTAACTCTAGTTTATAGAAAAAAAAAACTGTCTTAAATAAAAATATAATCTATTTTTCCACAAGCTTTTTGAAAAACCATTTATATAGAACTTGAGATTGTTTAGTTAGTGAGTTTGAAAGGATGATGTATATACATCAAATCCGAGGAAATACACCTAGGCCTCTATCGGGCCTGTTGTGCGCTCTTTAACCAGTGTCTCAGGTGGGAATTGAACCCACCACCTGCGGTCTACCAGACTAGAACACTAACCACTAACCTACCGGTGGCCACTGACATTGTTTAATAGAGAACATAAAGGTGTACTAGTACTCCTTTTTTAAAAGACTTCCATGAAGCAAAGATTCAATTGTCACAGATGGTTACCTATCTTTGCTGTTTCTCCATTAACTCTGTTTACACAAGTGTGATTAATGTACAAGAACCGCCATAGTTCTCTTTGTGAGATTGCCAGTGACGTCCTAAATCCTTTTCTTTCGTTCCCAAAGAACTGTCACTTTATTAACCATCTTTGAAGGATTGTCATTCCGAAAGAGAATAAAACGTTCTGGTACTCCTTCTAATGTTCTTGTTTTTTTGAAAGTCTTTCATGAAGCAAAATTTCAATTGTCATAGATATTAATCTTTAAAAGAGTGTGATTAATGTACTAGAGAACCGTCTATGGTTTTGGTCTTTGTAAAAGCTGTGATACACGGATGTCAGATCTTACAACGTTTTCAGTAAAATGAGCAGGAAATGTCTGATAATCAAGTGAATTTACAATTTTTCTTTAGTAATTTTGACTTTCAGTGATGTCCCAAATCCTTTTCTTTAAATACAACTATCACCTTATAAACAATCTTTGAAGGGTTGTAATTCCGAAGCAAAGATTCAATTGCCATAATCATATTTAAACGAGAGTGATAAATGTACTAGAATCGTCTATAATGGTTCTCTTTGTAAGACTTTCAGTTCTGTAACAAATCCTCTTCTTTTCTTTGAATTCAACTGTCACATTATGAACAATCTTTGAAGGTTTGTGATTCTGAAACAAAGATCTAATTGCCATGGATTCGATAGAGTAAAACTGTATCTCTTTGTAAGACACTCACTGTTGTCCTAAATCCTTTTCTAAAGCAAAAAACTTTTTAATTTAGTTCAGTGTAAAGCGCAAGTTTTTGAAGCAAATATCCAATGTAAATGTGATTCCGAAACAAAGATCTAATTGCCATGGATTCGATAGAGTAAAACTGAAAATAGCTACAACTTAAGATCATTTACCAGGATTCCCCTAAAACTTCCACTATTGATCTAAGTCACTTTCTGAAGCAAAAGAAAAAAATAGTTTGTCATGGATTTGCTTGAGTGTAACTATCTCTCGAAGGGAATTTGTTAAAAAGAGCAGCAACTTAATATCATGTACTAGGTTTCCTGTAGTTGTTGGTTTTGTAAGACTTCCACTGATATCCTAAATCGCTTTCTAAAACAAGCGGTTGAATTGGCCTTCTAATGTATCAACAATATTGATTTTGATATGTAGAGGTCCGCAGCAGAGAACCAATTGTTGTTGAATCCATTAGCAATCTTAAGAAAGCTTTTAAAGCTTCTTTATTGTGAGTATTAGGCCCTTCCTATTTGTGACTAAGCTTTGTTTGAAGTCTAAGGAAATTGATTAAATGGGAATGAAGTGTGTAGAAGAATAGTATCCGATTACAGGGATAATTAGCTCTGTGATTCAGAGAGATGAAGCTCTCTAATTGTGAATATTAGGATCTCCCTCTCTTTTGATGAATTGGCTTTGCAAGAGTTCCATCAGAATACTAGAATGATATGTTCTGTCGGGTATCACCAAATTTGAAGCTAGGATGACTTTGATGTGGATCTCGGGAAAGACACACAGAATTTAAAAACAAACCCCATGACAAAATGAAAGCAATCTCAAGATGATTTTCTTTAGATTATAAAAGATCTTATAAGATCAAATAACTATTTGCAGTTATTTTGCCAAACCCCTACTTCAAGTCTAGATTTAGGAATATACAAATCTAAGAAAGAAAAAACAAACTCACCTTGTTCCCTCCACATAGCATAATGTGTGGCTATATAACCCTCACGTATGGCCCTTAAAACATCATGATCATTATCCGACCAAAACAGTCGCTGATTAATAATCTCCATCATTAAATGTTCTTTAGCAAATTTGGCAGCCTCTGCACCTCCATGACCATCGTATATGCCAATAAAAGCATATTCCAAATCTTTGGCATTCTCTGACTGTTGATAGGCCACCGAAAAGTAATCTTCCATATATTTACGACCACCTTGGCTACACTGTCCTGTTACTCGTAGGTTAACGCCTATGGAGGCATTATTTTTGTTGTTATTCTTACAGTTAAGGTCAGCCGAAGGGGAATTGGGACAGTTATAACTACTGTCATTCGAAGAGGAGGAGGAGGAAGAGCTTGAACTGGAGGAAAAGGTAGATGTTGAGTCAGTGGCAGGATGTGTTAGCCTTGTTGTTGTTCCATTAGTGTAAAACTGTGAGGGACATGCTGACGTCAAGTGATGTTGCTGCTGCTGTTGTTGTTGTTGCACTGTTGCTGCATAAAGACCTTCTGCATTCAAGGATGTGTTAGTGTTATTTGTTGAGGAGGGCAAGTGTGTAAAGTTATGTTGTTGTTGTTGTGCAGGTTCTGGCATAAGTTGATCCTGCTCCAGATGGCTTAAATAATGTTGCTGTTGCATATTGTTTAATATTAGTGTAGAATTTGTTGTTTCTGTATGCATTTTGTTTAAAATTTATGAAATTTCTCTTCTTTTTGCTGCTAATACAATTGTTTTTGTTATTATAACTGTTTGTTGTTGTGCTGTTGTTATTATTTTGTTGGTAGAAATTTACTTGATATTTGCACTCTTCCCTTTTCGTTGTTATTTTACTTTTGCTGCTTCTTATTGCAGTTATTGTTGTTGTTATAATTTTATGTGCATTTAGGTAATGACAGCTATCACACTCACACATTCTAATATGTGTGAGTTAAGTGAGAAAGAGCTAATATATATGTGCTCTTGTTTTTTTTTTTTATTTTTTCTATTTTGCTTTGTATTTAATCTTCTTGGTATTGCCTCTTACGTTTCTATGATTTTTTGTTATTTCTGCTGCTTCTTTTTCTATTTTCAACATTTACTCATTCTCGTTTTGCTTATGTATTTGTTTTTTTTCTATTATTTTTTTTCAACAGCCACAAAACGACCTCTTTTTTATTTGTTAATTTCCTTTTAGTTTTTTTTGGGGTAAAATTTCAATGTTTTTTTTCTTTTGTTATTTTAATATAACACTTGTTTTAATGACATTTTTTTGAGTTTAATTTTCTTTTATTATTTGCATTTTTTAATTTAGTTTATTATCTTCCTTTGTAAATTATTATATATTTTTCCAATAAAAACGACACTTATTAAACGGTGAACTAAGTTTTTTAGCTGTCTACGCGCCTTGACTGCAACTCTGTATCTGCCAAAGAGCTGTCAGTATAAATTTGACCACACCGTACAGAAAAAAGCAAAGAGAGACAGAGACAAAAAGAGGTGTTGTTTATTGAAAGTGTGTGTGTTTATATGTGTGTAAAAGCAGTTAATCACCATGACTCATGGTTGCCTCTATATTGTTTTTGTTTTTTAAAAAGAAATTAAGGGATTGTTTAGGTTATGCAGGAAATTTTGTAAAGAAATTGAAGTTTTTTTTAATTTAAATTGAATTCTAATGGAAAAATAACACTTAAAGTAGTTGAATAATTCATTTATTATGGTTAATTATAAATAATATAAAATTATAGCTGTAAAATTACAATATTTATAATAATATGTAAAGTTATTGCAAAAACAATAATATCGTAAAAAAGTTTCTGTTTTGTTTTAATAACAGTTAAATAATATTTTTTGTGTTTTTTAACAAAATGTTTATATATTTACCAAAATTAACAATTTTTATAACAAAAATAATTTATTTCTGCTTTAAATTATTTGGCTTTAAGAAATATTAAAATTTAACAAGTGTAAACTACTATATTTACTTAAATTATTTACAAATAATTATTATTAAAACCTTAAAATTTCCTGTTATTTTCTTACAATCCCTTTATATACTCGTTCTTTCCAACTCATGGCAACCCCACTGTGACCATGTATTTTCCCCACACACAGTGTTGTTATGTGTTATTTAATTTTTTTCTTTATTTTCTTGTTTTTTTTATAGTCTTTTTATATATTTTAGTCGTTTGCTTTGTGTTTGTAATTCTCTTGGTCTTTCTCTTTTTGTCTGTGTTTTGCTGTTTATTTATGTATGTAAGTTGTTTTTGTTTTAATGAAAATATATCCCCCTCTTGTTTAACTTGAATATTTCAGTAGAAAATGAATAATCTGATTACTTTTTATAAATGAAGAAAATTAAGAAACATTTTCAAATGTTAATCGATTATTTTTGACTGTTAGGAAAAAAAAACCAAAACAAACTGTGGTGTATATGAAAGAACTTGATATTTTAAAAGTAAAATATTTTATTATAATTTTTATTAAAAAAAACAAAGATATTTATTAAATTATTTATGTATTTTAAATAGACAGACAGATATTTTTAATAAAAAATGTCTTCTAATGTCTAGATATCATGCAAAGATCAAAAAAATGGTCTTTGGCGGGTTCATACAAGGGCTTGAAATATTAGCTCCTAAATGTCTTATAAACCAGTTTCAAAATTAAACAAATTCTATGAAATTTCAATATTGTATTAAAAATCATTTAAATTATGTTAAAAATCGAAAAGTTTAAATCTATTTTTAAAAGAAAAAAGTCGAATGAGCGTCGTATAAAATTGTATTAGATAAAAGCCCAAAATATCGACAAAAGTCTATAAAACAAAGTTTCTCATGAGAAACTTTCCGCTACACACAGGGAAACTTTTTTGGGAAACTTACAATTTTGTTTCTCTTTCTCTCACACACAAAAATCATAAGTTTCACTGAGTGAACCTGCACTTTGTGATAGCTTAATTTTCCGATAAAAATATAATTTTGTTTTAAATCAGGTGATAAAATGATATGCACTTTGGCTTGACAGTGATATGCTTTGATTTTTAAATAAAATCCTAAAAGTATGCTTCTGCTAGTCAAAATAGGTATTGCCAACTGCTTATAAAAAGTAGAATTACCACTTTTTTAATTAAACAAATGATAATACGAGCAAAATAGTTAAAAAACAACCATAATAAGATTCACAATAATTATATACATAGCAAAGACCACAACCTAACAAAATCACAATAGGCACTGACAACCATTTAACAACTGTCAAAACATACAAAATAAAAATGCCAGATCAAAAACATAATAAAAAATGGGATTTCAACAATAATAAGCAAAAAAGCTCACAAAACCTTTAAAACTTTAAATGAAAAACAAAATATATAATTTATCGTTAAAAAATAAATAAAAAGTACATAGTTATATCCTAAAATAAACAAAATTTTAAACATTTTTATAGATATTTTCATAAAATACAAACAGAATTTGTGTTACTTATGTCTGGCAACTTTTAAAAATACATTGAAAATTGCTAGAAGTCGCCTGATAGAAGCCGCCTGAATTTATCCAATCAACTCCCGGTATGTGAAGAAAACACACAATTACTACCAAAAAATATTCATATTAAAAACACCGTGCAAGCAACACGCAAAAAAAGTTCGTAAAAAACATATTACAAAAAAACTAAATTATTTTATTACAATAAAACGTTTGCGGTAATATAACAAATATTAAGCGCCAAAGAATTAACTAAACAAGTAAAATATTAAAAATAACTTACAATATTTGTTAACATTTTTGGCCTTTTTCTTCTGAAAAAAGTTTACTTTGTGGCTTTGTTGTATTAAAATAAAAAAAAATTAACAAGTTTTCTTTGAAATTAATATTAAACAATTGAATTTTTGAAAAGTTTATGTGTGAAAAATTAAGGAAATATTATTGAGTTTTTTGAAATAAATTTGCCCAAAAAAAAGGATACCAAGAGACAATAGAGGAAACCAAACCACAAAAAGAAATAAATTCCAAGCGGTGAGTTATGTTTCTAGCCAAAGAAGCAGAGCACTCATAGGTATAGCAAAATTAAAAAAGAAAAAAATCAAGGTGGTTTAGCGGTAACAACCACGAAGAGTTCACAGTTCCTAACGAACATGACAAAAAATTTGTAAAGAAATGTTAAATGTTTTAACAAAAGGGAAAGGGTCAGTACGAAAAGTGGGTGGCAGGGTTAAATTAAAAAAAGCAAGAAAAACAATTCATTTAAAAAAGGAACCAGGAAGTTTATGGGTTACAAAAAAGTTCAGCCAAAAGTGTCTTAAATAGTAGAATTTAGTTTTTTTTTGCTGTGTTTTAGTTTTGTGCAGCAATCTTAAGAATTTTCTCGAAAGTTTGTGTATTTTTCTTTTTGTTTAAAAGATATGTGTGCTTTGCGATTTTTTTTCTTGTGTGCCAAATGTATTGTTTTTGTAGTTTTGTTTATTAAAAAATGTGTAAGGTGTTACCATATCTTAGCTAATGATCGTGCAAGAAACCGTTATATTTTGGTTATTTACAACCAAAAAAGATGAGAGAACATTAATGTAAACATAAGGTTGCCAGATGTTAAGAATTGATATTAATGTAGTGTGAATGGGAATTTTAATAGTAATTACACAACTTTTGGAAATTCGTTATGAAATTAGATTTTTGAAGGTTTTCAGGATAAAAAAATATTTAGATTTTGTTTAACAAAAAATAACACGGACAATCAGGCATTGAAAGTTTAATTTCACAATTAAAAGAATGTAAATTATGTACTGAATAAAATTATAATTACAACTAGGATGCCAGATTGGAAATTAACATAAAATATAGGATTCAGATATTTTGATCAAAATATTGAAAATTATAAAGGATTTAAAAAGTAATATTCAAATTCAAAATTTTTATTCTCAAATATTCGGTTTTCCTCATGGCTAATTATTAAGCCATGTCAGGGACAATTTTAATTATTCCGTAATTAGAGCTTAAAAGTTTTAAAACTTAAACAAAATCTTGATATCTTTAAGCATTAAAATGCATATGATATGCTTTACTGAACAAAAAACAATTTGTTTACAGGTGTTTTATTTTTTTTATATTTCATTTTAAAATCTTATTTTATTTTTGTTACAAATGTGTAGGTGCCTAGACACACACACCCACTTCCCCTAGACAAAAATAAAATAGCAATGAAAAAACACCCTAATTGTTGTTGTCATAATATTGATGATGTCGATGATGATGTCTGCTCTTTCAAACAATAACATTATGCATTTATTCATTCATTAATTTTCAATGATTTTTTTCCACTTTATTTTATTTTCAAACTAAACAATTGACTTTTAAACTTGGACGAAAAAAAATGGCAAAACAATAGACCAAGAGAGTTTAACTAGTATAGCCGTAGCAAAGTGGATGCAATCAAGTGTTATTATAAAGTTTTATACAAGTTTTCTAAATACAAAGATTCTAACCAAATACACTGAGTCACACTTATACAAACAACAATAAGCGCTCTTGGTCATTTGCAACAGTGAAGGCATCTAGCAATAGATGAGGATGTTGTTAATGTGTATTTTATATTTGTCGGTGCATCCAAAGTTAAGTCATGTATAAACTGGCAGTTAATTTGTAGTGTGAAATAGAAAGAAAAATCTTTATATTTAAGTAGGAGGTGTTAATTTTAGCAAGTTAATAGCTAAAAATAGTTTTTTTACTCGTTTAAAAACCTTGCTTTTTTGTAGTAGATTAACTAGCTAGGCAGTTAGCCTATGTTATAATTATCGATTCCTTTAAATTTGTCTTTTTTTTTCATAATAAAAAATACCTTTTACTTAACATGCCATTATAGCTTAAACTTAAAGTTATTTATGTATATTAGTTTTTTTTGCTGTTTAATATTCAAATTCAATTTGTTTGGTACCTTTTACGGTTGTTAGGAAAACGGGTTTTTTGTTATTTTTGTGTGTTTTTTTCTCTTAAGCCAAAAATAGTTTTGTTTTTTTTTCAGACTATTATTCAAAATAACTATTCAATTTAAATTAAAGATGACGTCAGTTTTAGAAACAATTGACTAATACAATAAAGATTTTTGTTTGCTAAAAAGAAAAACAATTTTAAGTAACACAAAGAAATGTTATATTTATTTAAATAGGTTAACGATTTCCTTTAAAAATATAGAACTATTAAAAGATATTCTTAATTTTTTATAGCAATTATAAAATAGGATTAGAGATAGTTAGTTTTCATTTATTTTGAACAACACTTTTTTAAAAACTTTTTCATGTTCGAATTAGTTAATATTTTAAACCTTTTTTTACCTTGTAATTTAATTTTCATAAAAATCTAATAGTATCTTTATTTATTTTAGTTTAAAGCAGTTTTTACTAATTTTATTTCCAAAATTCATCCATAGTATTTTGAAAATCATCTGGCAACCTTAATTTGTTCAAACTTATTAGACCTGGTTCACACTGGGAAGCTTATGTTGAGAAACTTTTGATTTTGTGTGTGAGAGAAAGATATGGTTGATATTTCGTTCCCTTTCTCTAACACACAAAAATCAAAAGTTTCCCAAAAAAGTTTTCTAGTGTGAACCAGGTCTTAGGTTACATTTAAAACACTTTCTATTTACATATTTTATATGTGGAAATCTGTAAAAATTTTTAATGTTTTTACAAAATTAACAAAATTAGCTTTAATTTTTATATTAAATTTTCATTTATTTTGAATAAAAATTAAAGAAAATTTTAATTCTTATTAATAAAAAATAATTTTCTTGTAAAAAAAATCGTCCAAATGGCTAAAGTTCTTATAAAATCATATGGCAGCGCCGTTTCTTGCACATATTGCACCAGTTTATACAGTACTTTTTCTTTGTACTGCAAAAAAAGCTATCTGGCAACTTTGTTGTAGTAATTGCTTGTGTTTTTTCTTAACCGAAAGAAAATATTTTAATTTGTAAAAAATTAAGTTTTAAATTGAATTTTAATTAAAAATTTAACAAAATTTCATATGTTTTTATTTAATATTAAAACACGGAAGAAAGACTTTTTTTACTTAAAGTTTGTTGGCGAGTATTAAAAAACTTCACTTTGGTTCGGTGAGAGCCCTCCGAATCGACCTATACCTTCATATAGGAAGTTGGAGCCCCGAACAAATTATAAATCCAAAGTATTATTATTGGTCTCCACCAGTTTAATTTAACATAACCTCAATGAGGTAAGTAAAACGAAAGCACGCAATGCAAACAACGCATAATTTGGAAACAATTATACGGAGTTATACACCCAATTGGTGCAAGTGAGATGCAATTCTGTCGAAGCTTGGCAACGAACACAAGCCTGACTAAATAGATATAAAGTCTTTAAATCGCCATAGATTAACACAGTTTCTAGATGAGAATCAAATGATTACTCTCTGTTTTAAAACAGATCAATTGCCAAAACTAAAGTGCCAACTACGATACAAACTAGGATTCTTTAAACCTAACGTAGGGGTTTTAGCAATACATACTACATATATAACAATTTGTCTTTCTCTTCATACTTTGTAACGTACGTAACAATATTTGTTTAGTTATTAAACACAATTTAGCCCTAAGCTCTGCTACACCTGCTCTTGTGTTCACTGTAACAAAAACCCACAAACCTACATTAAGCTATTAACCTTAAACAATTAAATAAACTACATACATAACTACAAATACCTATAATATTTAGAGCAATTTGAATTCGGTTTCATTTGTTACTACAGTTAATAAATGTTTTTCCCACCATTTATTTACTTTTACTTTCATTGATAATATAATAAAGAAAATACAATAAACTGAACTGAACCTGATTGACTGATTTGACTGCCTGTATGAGTGAGTGACTCAATGACTGACCACCACTTGAAATACGTAATAAAAATATATATTGTAGTATATTATTTCCAATTGCTTTTATTTATATTGTTGAACAATGTTTTGGTTTGTTTTGTTTTTTTTTTTCTTTTAACACAAAATTTCAAATGCATTACAATTGTGATTTTGTAATTGAACAAACAAACAAATTGTGCCGGCTTTGGTTTTGTTTATTGTGTGGGGTAATGGTTTTTGTTGTATTTGTATTGAAAAGAAATACAATTTCATTGATGATTTATTTTGTTATAAGATAAATTAAGATATTTGGTTAAATTAATTAAAATGACTAATAGTTTTATAGTTAATTAGAAGAAATTTATAAGGTAATTTTATTAAATAAATAAAATTATAAGAGGAAGTTTTCATTGACTAATCATTAAGTAATTAAAAGTTCAATTGTTCAATAGGGTCCTACAATTTAGAAATGTATACGATCGTAGTTTTATTAGTTTATATAAAGACTGAAGATTGCCGCTAAGCCAAATTTGAGCTAAACATAGATATACTATTTCAGCAAAAGTGGGACTAAAGAAAAACTTCGTTTAAAGTGGAATATTCAGCTCTAGTTCAGATCTATTTCAGTTCTAGTTGAGATCTATTGCAGTTCTAGTTCAGTTCTTGTTGATATCTAGTTCAGTTCTAGTTCAGTTCTAGTTCAGTGCTAGTTCAGTTCTAGTTCAGTTCTAGTTCAGTTCTAGTTCAGTTCTAGTTCAGTTCTAGTTCTGTTCTAGTTCAGTTCTAGTTCAGTTCTAGTTCAGTTCTAGTTCAGTTCTAGTTCAGTTCTAGTTCAGTTCTAGTTCAGTTCTAGTTCAGTTCTAGTTCAGTTCTAGTTCAGTTCTAGTTCAGTTCTAGTTCAGTTCTAGTTCAGTTCTAGTTCAGTTCTAGTTCAGTTCTAGTTCAGTTCTAGTTCAGTTCTAGTTCAGTTCTAGTTCAGTTCTAGTTCAGTTCTAGTTCAGTTCTAGTTCAGTTCTAGTTCAGTTCTAGTTCAGTTCTAGTTCAGTTCTAGTTCAGTTCTAGTTTAGTTCTAGTTCAGTTCTAGTTCAGTTCTAGTTCAGTTCTAGTTCAGTTCTAGTTCAGTTCTAGTTCAGTTCTAGTTCAGTTCTAGTTCAGTTCTAGTTCTAGTTCAGTTCTAGTTCAGTTCTAGTTCAGTTCTAGTTCAGTTCTAGTTCAGTTCTAGTTCTAGTTCAGTTCTAGTTCAGTTCTAGTTCAGTTCTAGTTCAGTTCTAATTCAGTTCAATTTCAGTTCTAGTTCAGTTCTAGTTCAGTTCTAGTTCAGTTCTAGTTCAGTTCTAGTTCAGTTCTAGTTCAGTTCTAGTTCAGTTCTAGTTCAATTCTAGTTCAATTCTAGTTCAATTCTAGTTCAGTTCTAGTTCAGTTCTAGTTCAGTTCTAGTTCAGTTCTAGTTCAGTTCTAGTTCAGTTCTAGTTCAGTTCTAGTTCAGTTCTTGTTCAGTTCTAGTTCAGTTCTAATTCAGTTCCATTTCTGTTCTAATATAAAAAAGGTTAAATTTTCCAAATCTTTTATAAATTTAAGTAAAAGGCAGGCTACTCAATTCTATATTCTGAAGTTTTTTCAAACATAAACTTTTTAAAACTAATTAAAAACTTAAAATAAACATACAATTTTAACATTACCATTTTTCTCTCTTTTTTTAATTCTTTACAGTTTTGTCTATTTTGAATTTTATTAGTTAAATAATATAATAATAATATTATATAAGTAAAATCAACTACAAAATTACCACAAATCAATAAACAACCAATACACACCCAACTAACCAACCAACCAAACACACATAAAAAAGCCACAAATATGTCGGACCGCAAAGCTGTTATTAAAAATGCTGATATGAGCGAAGAAATGCAACAAGATGCTGTGGATTGTGCGACACAAGCCTTGGAAAAATATAATATCGAAAAGGTAAGTCATATCTCATCAAACCAATAAACAAATTTAGCCTTCATTAGTTATTGCTACATATTTATTAAGTCTTGGAAATTATTACAATTAAATTGTAATTGTTTTATAATTATGAAAAAAAGAACGAACCAGGTTAATAACTTTGTCTTCAAAAGGGTTTGAAAAGAAAATTATTTTACTCCGTTAATAAAGCAAATTTGTTATCATTATTTTTCTTTTGCTGAAATTAAACATTCTATCTTTATGATTTTATTTGTTTAAGGTTTAATTTGTCTCCTGAGTGAAATGTTTAATAAGATAAACTTGCTCTAAATAATATTTTTTCTGTGTTTACAAGTTAATCTTATCTATTTGTTTGGGGTTTATATTTATGATTTTGTAAGCAAATTATTGTTATAGTTTTTTTTTTTCATAATTATTGCAAAATCTGTTTAATTGACGTAAATTGGGTTTTAGGTGATAGTTCAGTTCTAGTTTATTACAAAGGGTAGATCTAATTTAGTTCTAGTTTAGTTCTATGGTAGATCTAGTTCAGTTCTAGTTTAGTTCTATTTCAGTTCTAGTTCAGTTCTAGTTCAGTTCTAGTTCAGTTCTAGTTCAGTTCTAGTTCAGTTCTAGTTCAGTTCTAGTTCAGTTCTAGTTCAGTTCTAGTTCAGTTCTAGTTCAGTTCTAGTTCTAGTTCAGTTCTAGTTCAGTTCTAGTTCAGTTCTAGTTCAGTTCTAGTTCAGTTCTAGTTCAGTTCTAGTTCAGTTCTAGTTTAGTTCTAGTTCAGTTCAGTTCTAGTTCAGTTCTAGTTCAGTTCTAGTTCAGTTCTAGTTCAGTTCTAGTTCAGTTCTAGTTCAGTTCTAGTTCAGTTCTAGTTCAGTTCTAGTTCAGTTCTAGTTCAGTTCTAGTTCAGTTCTAGTTTAGTTCTAGTTCTAGTTCAGTTCTAGTTTAGTTCTAGTTCAGTTCTAGTTCAGTTCTAGTTCAGTTCTAGTTCAGTTCTAGTTCAGTTCTAGTTCAGTTCTAGTTCAGTTCTAGTTCAGTTCTAGTTCAGTTCTAGTTCAGTTCTAGTTCAGTTCTAGTTCAGTTCTACTTCAGTTCTAGTTCAGTTCAGTTCTAGTTTAATTCTAGTTCAGTTCTAGTTCAGTTCTAGTTCAGTTCTAGTTCAGTTCTAGTTTAGTTCTAGTTCAGTTCTAGTTCAATTCTAGTTCAGATCTAGTTCACTTCTACTTTAGATTTAGTTTAAGTTCACTGACTTTAAATAATACAACTACATAGTTATTTATTTGTTATTTACAAACTGTTTAATTTATTTTATTATTATTATGATTTTCCCTTAAAAGCAAATCAATGTTTGAACAGGAAATATGTTATTCAAAAACTGTAGTAGGTTGATGATAAACACACATTAGCATGACGATGATGATTACGATGATGTATGTGCGTTGTACATACTTTGAACAAGAATAAACTAAAACCCAACAATAACGACAAAAAGAAAATCAATAATTTCAATATAATAGTGACACTGAAAATGTATGTACAAGGAAAATCCGTAGACAAAATACCTACTACTGTTTAAATAGCAGCAACTGGAAACTAAAATACAAGTAAACTGTATTTAAATACACACATTAGACTTGCACTTACACACTTAGTGAACCCTAAACAAAAAAAGTGATAGGAGATTTATTTAAATATAACAGATATAAAACGAAAAAAAAAATCCCCAACTATAAATAGCTTTATAATTTTGAAAGGGAAATATGTAATTGTCATTTCTGGAAAATTTCTAACATGAGCAGTTCAATATTTTATTTGCATATTCGAAAAGAGTTTTGAAAGTAGGGAAACTTCTCTTATTATATTTATCTATGTTTTTTTCCACACTCTATTAAACACACATTTTCGCATAAATTATAATATTTTCACAATATTTCAGCTTTGAAGCAAATTCAGTTTAGAGTGTGTGCCAAAGTCTGTTATGGTGAGTGTGTGTACTTGTGCTTTAGCCATACATCATGGCATTTAACCAAGGTAATGACAGTGATTTTTTTTTCACTCATTCCCTAATAGTTTAGAGGTTAGTTTAAAAAATAAAATCTTAAAAAAAGAAATTAAAATAAACATTCCAGCCTTGGCTGTTAAATTTTACCTAAGGTAGTCAGTCGTGTTAGAGAAAAACTGTCGCAAAAAAAATATAATTGTAAAAAAAAAATTTAAAAATAAAAACCAAACAGCAGCCAGAAAAAGAGCAGAAAAAAGTGTCATCATCACTTAACAACTAGACGTTTAAGCTCGTGAGTAGAGCTATAAATGTTAAGTGTGGCATACCCTTAGGGGGGTTTCACACATACAAACACAAGCAGACAAATTGCCTAAACTGCAGGGATAAAGTATAAAATTAGCCCATTTAATGTGTTTGAGTGTAAGTGGGGTTTTTTATTTTATAAATTTAAACACGTGTTAACATTTATGATTTACAGAAAATAAAAAAAAGTAAACAGTAATTGAAAATTTAAAGCAAATAAAGGTTTATAAATATTTTGTAAGGAAAATGAGGGTAATTTATTAATGCTTTAAAACTGAACAGAACTAGAACAGAACTAGAACAGAACTAGAACAGAACTAGGACAGAACTAGAACAGAACTAGAACAGAACTAGAATAGAACTAGAACAGAACGAGAACAGAACTAGAACAGAACTAGAACAGAAATAGAACAGAACTAGAACAGAACTAGAACAGAACTAGAACAGAACTAGAACAGAACTAGAACAGAACTAGAACAGAACTAGAACTGAACTAGAACAGAACTAGAACAGAACTAGAACAGAACTAGAACAGAACTAGAACAGAACTAGAACAGAACTAGAACAGAACTAGAACAGAACTAGAACAGAACTAGAACAGAACTAGAACAGAACTAGAACAGAACTAGAACAGAACTAGAACAGAACTAGAACAGACTAGAACAGAACTAGAACAGAACTAGAACAGAACTAGAACAGAACTAGAACAGAACTAGAACAGAACTAGAACAGAACTAGAACAGAACTAGAACAAAACTAGAACAGAACTAGAACAGAACTAGAACAGAACTAGAACAGAACTAGAACAGAACTAGAACAGAACTAGAACAGAACTAGAGCAGAACTAGAACAGAACTAGAACAGAACTAGAACAGAACTAGAACAGAACTAGAACAGAACTAGAACAACTAGAACAGAATTAGAACAGAACTAGAACAGAACTAGAACAGAACTAGAACAGAACTAGAACAGAACTAGAACAGAACTAGAACAGAACTAGAATAGAACTAGAACAGAACTAGAAAGAACTAGAACAGAACTAGAACTAGAACAGAAATAGAACAGAACTAGAACTGAACTAGAACTGAACTTGACCCATACTACATATGTTAAGTTCTAGATTTGAGAATAAGTATTTTAATATATTTGTGTACAACTTTAATAAATGGAAATGAAAAATTTAACCCAAAATACATAAATTTCATTTACATGTCTAGAAGAAGAAATGCTCTTGCTCCAAAACATTCTACAATTTGAGGAAAATTTTTCCAGACTAATAAACTATTGCCTAATTTAGGGCGCCAAGCAAAAAAACTTTATGTAAACAACACTCAGGGGGGGGAAGAAGAAAATAACAAGTAGACTTTTTTTAGCAGTAAAAGAAAATGAAATCTGAAGTTCAGCATTTCTTGCAACCAAACACACATACACACACATTCAACTTGAATTTTATATAAAAATGTTATTTGTTAAATTAATATAATTAAACACGCAAACCTTAAAAACAAATAAAATGTGTATAAAAATGTTTATGTTTAAATATAAAATAATATTTTTGATATTTAGCAGCTGCATTATATGTATATTCTGTGTGTGTGGTGTATATACATATGTATGTGTAAATTGTACTGTTAAATCAATAAATTCTATAGAATATGCATTAACAAAGTTGTCATACATTGTTTATCTCTACCTTATAATAGCAACATACTTTCATACATATTATAAACAATATAATAAATTTACCCTCCTCCTAATGATATTTAATGGTTCTACCCACCACCAACGCAAACAATCTATACAGTTAGTTTAATGTTGTAATAAGTTGAGTGCTGGTGTTGGTGTTGCCTAGGTGTAGGCTACGACTAACTTAAAATGGCCTAAATGTATACTTTACTTTCCTTACACAAGTTTGTGCTATTAAACAGATAATAATATTGCTATTTGTTCTATATATTTTATTATGTTTTTCAACATATTTTGTGCGTGTTTTAGTTTAATTTCATTTCATTTTTGTTGTTATGTTAAACACTTTTGTTTTGCCATATTTAGTTGTTAATTGTTGTTTTTTATTAAAATTCAGTATTTGTGAATTAAAAACAGAAAAATAAACTTGTTTTCCTATTACCAAACAATTTTGGTTGCAACAACAAAATGTTTTTTTAACACGCACATTTTAACCTAAATATTTATACATTTTTATTGAAGGAAGAGTAAAGCATTTTTAAAGGTTACTGTTATAAACCAAGTGGCCTTATCCCTTGTTATTAAAGCTAAAGGTTAAAAGAAAAATATTGCAACAAATCCTTTTAAAATCTTTAATATTTCTTTAATGATTATTTTCCTTTTTAGCGTAAATATTCTGCTGTTTTTTTCTAGTTTTAAATTAAATTTCCGTTTAATGTTTTCACTTTTCAATTTTGTGTGAGAAAATGTTAAAACATACAAACATCTATATTGCCCTCAAGTTATATTTTTGGTATACAAAATTCAAACCTAAAAGAAAGTTTGAAAACTGTATACAATTTCATGTTAAAAATCAATTATTTTTGACAATTAGGTTAATTAAAATTGATTAGAAAAATATGTACTAAAAATACATTTGGAAACAAAATATATAGGTGGACATTGAAATAGTATAAACGAGACCTTTAATTTATCTTCTAAAAGAAATGTAACATGTTTCTAGTTAAATCCTAATTAAGTTCTATTTCAGTTCTAGTTCAGTTCTTGTTCAGTTCTAGTTCAGTTCTAGTTCAGTTCTAGTTCAGTTCTAGTTCAGTTCTAGTTCAGTTCTAGTTCAGTTCTAGTTCAGTTCTAGTTCAGTTCTAGTTCTGTTCTAGTTCTGTTCTAGTTTAGTTCTAGTTTAGTTCTAGTTCAGTTCTAGTTCTGTTCTAGTTCTGTTCTAGTTCTGTTTTAGTTCTGTTCTAGTTCTGTTCTAGTTCTGTTCTAGTTCTGTTCTAGTTCTGTTCTGTTCTAGTTCTGTTCTAGTTCTGTTCTGTTCTAGTTCTGTTCTAGTTCTGTTCTAGTTCTGTTCTAGTTCTGTTCTACTTCTGTTCTAGTTCTGTTCTAGTTCAGTTCTATTTCAGTTCTAGTTTAGTTTTGTTGTAGTTCTGTTTTAGTTCTGTTCTAGTATTGTTCTAGTTCTGTTCTATTTCTGTTCTAGTTCTGTTCTAGTTCTGTTCTAGTTCTGTTCTACTTCTGTTCTAGTTCTGTTCTAGTTCAGTTCTATTTCAGTTCTAGTTTAGTTTTGTTGTAGTTCTGTTTTAGTTCTGTTCTAGTTTTGTTCTAGTTCTGTTCTATTTCTGTTCTAGTTCTGTTCTAGTTCTGTTCTGTTCTAGTTCTGTTCTAGTAATGTTCTAGTTCTGTTCTAGTTCTGTTCTAGTTCTGTTCTAGTTCTGTTCTAGTTCTGTTCTAGTTCTGTTCTAGTTCTGTTCTAGTTCTGTTCTAGTTCTGTTCTAGTTCTGTTCTAGTTCTGTTCTAGTTCTGTTCTAGTTCTGTTCTAGTTCTGTTCTAGTTCTGTTCTAGTTCTGTTCTAGTTCAGTTCTAGTTCAGTTCTAGTTTTGTTCTAGTTCTGTTCTAGTTCTGTTCTAGTTCTGTTCTAGTTCTGTTCTAGTTCTGTTCTAGTTCTGTTCTAGTTCTGTTCTAGTTCAGTTCTAGTTCAGTTCTAGTTTAGTTTAGTTCTGTTCTAGTTCTGTTTTAGTTCTGTTCTAGTTCTGTTCTAGTTCTGTTCTAGTTCAGTTCTAGTTCAGTTCTAGTTTAGTTTTGTTCTAGTTCTAGTTTAGTTTTGGTCTAGTTCTGTTCTAGTTTAGTTCTGTTCTAGTTCTGTTTTAGATCTGTTCTAGTTCTGTTCTAGTTCTGTTCTAGTTCTGTTCTAGTTCTGTACTAGTTCTGTTCTAGTTCTGTTCTAGTTCTCTTCTAGTTCTGTTCTAGTTCTCTTCTAGTTCTGTTCTAGTTCTTTTCTAGTTCTGTTTTAGTTCTCTTCTAGTTCTCTTCTAGTTCTGTTCTAGTTCTTCTCTGGTTTTGTTCTATTACTCCCCCTAATTTAGTTCTATTCTAAAATATTTTCTATTTTATAACTAATCATATTCTTTTTTTTTTTGTATTCATCTTTTCCAGGACATTGCTGCTTTTATCAAGAAGGAATTCGACAAAAAATACAACCCCACATGGCATTGTATTGTAGGAAGAAATTTCGGCTCCTATGTAACGCATGAAACACGTCATTTCATATACTTTTACTTAGGCCAGGTGGCAATTCTATTATTCAAGAGCGGTTAAATTAGCTAAAACAAACAAAACAAAAAAACACAATATTTCAAAATAATAATAAATAAAATAAAATTAAAAAAAAAACAACTACCATTAAATTGAACCACAAAAATTGTAAACCACATGACGAAATTATAGAAATAAAACAAAAAAAAACCTACAAAATTACAATACCACAAAAAAAGCAGAATTTAAGCTATTTTACAATTTATGTAGAAAAAATATAAGAAATACAAAAAGCTGAAAAGAAGAGGGGAAAAACGTATAGTAATTAAATGAGAAAAAAATAGTAACAATTTCAATTTCATCTTAAAAAAGAAAATTTTTTTTCATAACTTTTTAGTTTTTTTTTTTTGGTTTTAATTAAATGTAATATGTGGGGTTTTTTGTTAACAATTTGTGTGTGTAAATTTATAAATGAATACTAAAAGAAGTATTTGTTAAATGAATAACTACTTAAATACATTTTAATAATTTATATAATGATTTTTGAACTGATTTTTTTTTTTTTTTGTAATGTTTTGGATTTGAAGTTTATTTCTTCTTTTATTTTTCTATGTTTATAAATGGAAATATTTATAAAAAGCACTACACTTTGTAATGATAATAAATATAGAAAAAAAAGAAAATAAATTAATTGAAATGAGAAAAAAATTTAAGAAAGTTTTTGAAACTTTTTTTTTTTTTAAATTTGAGCGTAAAGAAAAACCCTTTAAATTATTTTAAAATATTTTATTTTATGTTTAAGTTAAACATTAATTGAATTTTTGCAAAACTTAACACAAAATACGGCCATCCATCTTAAGAAATAAGTAAATAAAACAAGATTTTAAAAAGAAAACTTACATATATTTTTTGATTAAAAAAACAACAACAACAACAACTAATACAGAAGAAGAAAACCAATAAGAAAAATTCCATTTATTTCTTTAAACTAGAAAAAAAAACAGTTGAACATTAATGCAAGTTTGAAGTACTTAAGGATAATAAGGTTTTTTAAGTTCGACTTAAAGCAAAATTAAGGTTTTTTTAAGTACTTAAGGAAACAGAAAATTTTCTTAAAAAAAAGCAGAAAATCTTTAGCTGTTTTAGTAACAATAGTAAATTGTTTAATTATTAATATAAACTTCAGTTAATAGTTTGTCTCTACTTTACACTTCACTTTTTAACTCTATTTTTAAACCCCCTCTCTCTCTCTCTCACACACACACTATTTAAGCTGCCTTTTTTTTAGTTTAATTTAACTTTAGTATAAACTGCCCCAAAATAAAACTAAATGAACGCATAAGTGCTCTATATATAAAAAAAAAAACAAAATAAAGAAAGTCTTCTTATTTTAATTAAACAAAAAAAAACCCTTAAGAAAAATGTGTCTAAAGTTTTATAACAAAAAAAAAACTTTTAAATAAAAATTAAAAAAAAAAACCTAATCATCTCTATCACTCTCTCATTGCACTTTTGAAAATGATACAAAAAAAATTAACATAATTTTTTGAAACCATTTTTCCCTATTTATCCAGCACCTTTTTAAAGAGAATTATTTCTTTATACTTTTTTTTAATTGGTTTAAATATGAATTTTCTTAAGAATTTTCTTTAAATTGTATTCTCGTTTAGCTCTTTGTTAACTTTTTTTATGTTTAGTATATGTAATAAACATTTTAATTAATGTTTAATTAATATAAATGTAATTGTTTATAATTTGAAAAATAAAAATTTAAGTCTAAATAAAGATTACAAATGGGTTGATTTACTTTTCTGGAAAAGGGTTAAAGTTATTAAGACAATGGTTTTTAAAGCTTTATAATGCAATTGAACGGTTTCATTCAAGGACAAAGGGATTTTGTGTAAAGTCTAGAGTTTGAACTAATAAACAGTCTACAAACTAAACTCTAGTTTAGTTTAAAAATAAAATTATTATGTTTAGTCGAAATAAACTATAAACTAGTCCTTTTAACTATTTAATTTCCCAAAAAAAGGTAATTATTTACATACATTTCCTGTCTATTTAAATATAACGGTTTTGTTTACGTTGCACGTCATATGCAGTTGTTTATGTTTTTTCATACCAATACCAATTTGTTCCACTAACTAAAAAAAGTACTATTTTCATACAACTCTGTATTATGCTAAAACCAAAAAACAAAACATTTTGACAGCTACTTCTTCATTGCTTTTTTTCCTTTTTGTTTTTAGGTTATTGTCGGTAATTAAACGAAAAAAAAGAAAATTATTAAACAATTCTTATAAATAAATTCAAAATTATTTAATTAAATAAATAAAATTTTAAGCTAAAATAAAACAAAACTTAAAAGTTTTGTTTAAAAGCAAATAAATTCTAAATAAAGTGCTCATTACTGCATGATAAAAAGTGTATGTTTATTGCTAGAAGTTTCAATAAAATACAATTATTTAAGCGCCATTTAGATAAATTAATAATAAAACAACGAAATTTTAAAGAAATTGATTTGCAAAAACAAAATTTTATTAATAAAACAACAATAAATATTAACGGGTTTAGATTACAAACAAAAACAGCGGCGGCAGCAGCAAAAGCAGAGTTAGCAGCAGTAGCAGCAGTTAGAATAAAAACAACAACAACACACACCACAACATCTTTATTTAAATTCTTAAGCCAACAGACACCGTGTCAGTTTTTGGGTTCAAGAAAATCTTTAATAAATACAACTCAACAACAGCAGCATCATCATCATCAATTTCGTTCTATTTATTCTAACCAATTTTTATATATTAAATCACAAAAAATGGTGACTTCAGAAGAAGCTGTTAAATATTTGGAAATTCCCGACAAGAGTGAAAATGACAAAAAGCATTACAAGTGGGTTTGGTTTTATAGTTTTTTTATGTTTTCTGCTCTAAATTTGTTATTCTCTTTAGAACTTTGATATTGGCTAATGGTTTGCACGTTTTATTGGTATCCGATCCTAGTCCAGTGCCACATGATGGTTTAACTAACTCTTCTTATGAATCCACCGGGGATTCTTGTGCCGAGGAATCTACCGAAAGTGATGGTGAAGACACTTTGGGTTCCAGTTCGGAGGAGGATAGTGATTCTGATGTAGAGTCGGAGGAGGGTGAGTTTATTTATTACATTTACATATTTTTTATAATTTACTTGGCTGTTGTCTTAAGGTGATGAAAAGTTAGCTGCTGTAGCTTTGTTGGTGGATGTGGGCTCCTTTACTGAACCACCCAATTATCAGGGATTGGCTCACTTTTTGGAACACATGATATTCATGGGTTCTAAGAAATATCCCACAGAAAATGCTTTCGATGCTCATATTAAAAAGTGTGGTGGCTTTGACAATGCCAATACAGAATGTGAGGAGACCCTCTTTTACTTTGAGGTATCCGAAGAACATTTGGATAGTAGTATGGATTATTTTACTGCTCTCTTAAAAGCCCCTCTTATGATGAAAGAGGCCATGACTAGAGAACGTGAGGCTGTAGAATCGGAATTTCAACAAACTCTTTACGATGACGAAGCCAGACGCGATCAATTGCTGGCCAGTTTGGCTAATAAAGACTATCCTCATAGTACGTTTACTTGGGGAAATTTAAAATCTCTTAAAGACGGTATAAATGATGATGATTTACACAAAGATTTGCATGAATTCTGTCAAAGACACTACAGTGGTCATCGCATGTATGTGTGTGTTCAGGCACGTTTGCCAATAGATGAATTAGAGAGTTTGGTGGTGAAACATTTTAGCGATATACCCAGTAATAATATGGAAGGCAAAGATTTTACTGTTTACAATTATCGTCAGGCTTTTAATGATGAATTTCACAATCAGGTGTTCTTTGTTAAGCCCATAGAAAATGTTTGCAAATTGGAATTAACTTGGGTTCTACCGCCCATGACTAAATTGTATAAATGTAAACCCGATCAATTTCTTTCCTATCTCATAGGTTATGAGGGTGAGGGCAGTTTGTGTGCTTATTTAAGGAAAAAGTAAGTTGCTTTGGGTGTTGCAAACAAATCAAATGTAAACTAATATTTAATTTAAACTTTTGCAGACTCTGGGGTCTTGAATTAATTGCCGGTGTTGATGAGTCTGGTTTCGATACCAACTCTATATACTCCCTGTTTAATTTATGCATTTATTTAACCGATAGCGGTTTTCAGCATTTAGATGAAGTTTTAGCCGCCACCTTTGCCTACATACAATTGTTTGCTCAATGCGGCTCTTTAAAGGAAGCCTATGAGGAATTATCTAACATAGAGGCCACCAGTTTTCGTTTTGCTGCTCAAAAGCCTGCTTTTGATAATGTTCAAAATCTCGTTATACGCTCTAAATATTATCCGCCTAAAGACATCTTAACTGGCACTGAGCTCTACTATGAATTTGATGAAGAACAAGTTTTAAATGTTATAAAACATTTAAATGAATTTACTTTTAACATTATGATTACCTCACAACAGAAATACGATGGTATTACTTATGATAAAAAAGAAAAATGGTTTGGTACTGAATACACCACCATTAAAATGCCCGAAAAATGGCAAGAGTTGTGGAATAATTGTCAACCTATGCCAGAGCTATTCCTGCCCAAACCCAATCGTTTTATTTCACAAGATTTTCGTATATTTTGGCAGGAGAATGGTAAACCCGAAGTGCCTTTGGCACCCAAGAAAATCTTGCAGACAGATGTTTGTGAATTGTGGTTTAGACAAGATGATAAATTTCAATTACCCGATGCCTTTATGTATTTTTATTTTGTATCGCCTTTATTAAGGCAAAGTGCCAAAAAGTGAGTTCTTTTTTTAAAGCAACATAAATTGTTTAAACTATTTACTGATTTCTATTTCTAGTGATGTCTTGTGTGCCCTGTATGCTCAATTAGTTAAATATCGTCTGGCCGAGGAATTGTATCCCGCCACAGTGGCTGGTTTAAGTTATCAATTTTATTCCGCTGAAAAGGGTGTAGTTTTAAAGGTAATTTTTTCTTAAGTTTAGGATTATTAGGTATTATTCTCTTATAAATTTGTTTTTCTTGCTTTTAGGTGAGTGGTTATAATGAAAAGCTGCATTTGGTTGTTGATCTTATAACCAAAGCAATGGTTTCTATGCGTGAACATATTACCGAGGAACAATTGGAGGTTTTCAAGAAACATCAAAAGAAGGCTTATTTCAATGCTTTAATAAAGCCCAAGGCTCTTAATAAGTGAGTATAATTTTATGTTTTAAAATATAAACTGTAGACTATAGACTACACTATGGAATAGACTGTAGATAACAGAACTATAACTGAACTAGAACAGAACTAGAACAGAACTAAAACAGAACTAGAACAGAACTAGAACAGAACTAGAACAGAACTAGAACAGAACTAGAACAGAACTAGAACAGAACTAGAACAGAACTAGAACAGAACTAGAACAGAACTAGAACAGAACTAGAACAGAACTAGAACAGAACTAGAACAGAACTAGAACAGAACTGGAACAGAACTAGAACAGAACTAGAACAGAACTAGAACAGAACTAGAACAGAACTAGAACAGAACTAGAACAGAACTAGAACAGAACTAGAACAGAACTAGAACAGAACTAGAACAGAACTAGAACAGAACTAGAACAGAACTAGAACAGAACTAGAACAGAACTAGAACAGAACTAGAACAGAACTAGAACAGAACTAGAACAGAACTAGAACAGAACTAGAACAGAACTAGAACAGAACTAGAACAGAACTAGAACAGAACTAGAACAGAACTAGAACAGAACTAGAACTGAACTAGAACTGAACTAGAACTGAACTAGAACTGAACTAGAACTGAACTAGAACTGAACTAGATCTGAACTAGAACTGAACTAGAACTGAACTAGAACTGAACTAGAACTGAACTAGAACTGAACTAGAACTGAACTAGAACTGAACTAGAACAGAACTAGAACTGAACTAGAACTGAACTAGAACTGAACTAGAACTGAACTAGATTAGAACTAGAACAGAACTAGAACAGAACTAGAACAGAACTAGAACAGAACTAGAACAGAACTAGAACAGAACTAGAACAGAACTAGAACAGAACTAGAACAGAACTAGAACAGAACTAGAACAGAACTGGAACAGAACTAGAACAGAACTAGAACAGAACTAGAACAGAACTAGAACTGAACTAGAACTGAACAAGAACTGAACTAGAACTGAACTAGAACTAAACTAGAACTAAACTAGATCTGAACTAGAACTGAACTAGAACTGAACTAGAACTGAACTAGAACTGAACTAGAACTGAACTAGAACTGAACTAGAACTGAACTAGAACTGAACTAAAACTGAACTAGAACTGAACTAAACTAGAACTAAACTAGTCCAGACTATAGCTTAGTATTTGCAATCCTTTAATTATCACTATTTATTCATTTGGCATTTTAATTTTAAAAAATCAGCAATTTTATTTAACGTCATTTTTCCTAAAATCATCATATTTTATGACATTATGTGTTTTGGCTTCAAGTTATTACCTTAATTTTCACTTAAACCATACATAATTCTTCCATCCCTCTTGTACTTATTATCTTTTAGGGATATCCGTTTATGTATAGTGGAAAATATACGCTGGCCCATAATAGTTAAATATAAATGTCTCAATGAGATAACACTACAGGATATGTTAGAGTTTGCCGACACTTATACACATGAGTTGTATGTGCAAACTCTAATGCAGGGTAACTTGACTGAAGAAGCTGCTCATAATGTCATGAATAACGTCTTGACCACCTTAAATTGTCAAAATATAAAAGAGGTAAATAACACTAAAAACCAAATGAAAGAAATTACGCCTTAAAAGAAACATACATTTATTTTAATTCCCAGACAAAATATATTGAAAATCGTACGGTACAATTGCCTCAGGGTTCTCATTATATACGTTGCAATGTTTTAAATGAAAAAGATTGCAACACGGTGGTAACAAATTTCTATCAAATTGGTCCTTGTTCAGTGCGTATTGAAAGTATTTTAGATTTGTTAATGATGTTTGTGGAAGAACCTTTGTTTGATTCTTTACGAACTAAAGAACAATTGGGCTATTATGTGGCTTCATCGGTGCGCATAAATTACGGCATTGCCGGCTATTCCATAACCGTCAATTCACAAGAGACTAAAAACTCTTGTGCTCATGTAGAAGAACGTATTGAAGCGTTCCGTGGTAAAATGTTACAGATACTAGATGAAATGTCTCAAGAGGAATTTGAACATGTAAGAGAATCTTTAATTAAAATTAAACAAGTCGTCGATATGTCTTTGACGGAAGAAGTTGCCCGCAATTGGGGTGAAATTACTTGTGAGGAATATTTATTCGATCGTAAACGTAAAGAGGTGGAGGTATTACGTACTTTGGGCAAACAGGAAATCATTGATTTTTGTCTCAACAATGAACGTACAAATCTAAGAAAATTATCCATACAAGTTATAGGCCATACCAACGGAAAGTGTAATGAAGCTTTAGAAGCCGATATGGAAACAGACAATGCTGCTGAAACGGAGGAGACAAACGAAAATGAAGACGATGAAATGGATAGTTCTGTTCTAGTTCTGTTCTAGTTCTGTTCTAGTTCTGTTCTAGTTCTGTTCTAGTTCTGTTCTAGTTCTGTTCTAGTTCTGTTCTAGTTCTGTTCTAGGTCAGTGCTAGTACTGTTCTAGTAAAATAATAGAATTGCAAAATGCATCGATTGTATTAAAAATGACCTCATAGTTGTTCCACAGAATATTTGCAGCACATACATACATACAGCGTATACGAGCATATTTTGCAACGTTTCAATTTAACAAAACAACAAATACTAACAACATATATATACCTGCAACTTACCTTTATCATTTTTTTGCAAATTCTTTGCAGAAGTATCATCGTCTTCTTTATTTGACAAACAACCGGTTTTATTATCAAAAATCAGCAATACTTGCATGCCATTTGCTAAAACCAAATATCTAAAAGAATTTAAGTAGATTTAAGTAGATAGTAGTAGTAGCACTATAAACTTTTTAAACTTACTTGTAAGATTTCCTATCATGTTCCGATTTATCAGGTATAGGTAAATATTTTAAAGATTTTGCCATTTCCTTCGTATTATTCATTACTAAGAATGCTGACTGTTTAACTTTCAAGGCATAAATGATTCATTTGACTGGTTAAAACGCTTGTTCAATTTTGACAGATATACCCAGCAAAAAAAAATTGCAGTAGTGCAAAGTGAATGACTTTTTAAGCAGTAGTGCAAATGCAACTCATTCTAAATGGCTTCTTAAACTGAAGCAATATATCTATATCTTCCAAATATATCTATATCTTCCCCAAATACATACAAAACAAATATGTACCTTGAACCACTGAAACATCGTTTTCGAATCATCGCATTTACATTAGTTTAATTATTCTAAATTCTCGCATAAACACATGTTGGCCAATGACACGCTAATGTTAAAATCATGCATGTTTTACATAAATCGAACCACTTCGTCATCACTTTCACCTCTGATTAAACAACACTTTTTGCTGGGTACATAGAAATCAACAAACATGTTCACACAAATACAATATTACCCAGCAAAAAGTTACATGACAAAGATGTTGTTTAATCAGTGGTGCAAGTGATGACGTATTGTTTAATCACAGAGGTGCAAGTGATGACGAAGTGGTTCGATTTATGTGAAATATGCATGATTTTAACATTAGCGTGTCATTGGAGATCACGTGTTTATATGAAATATTTGAATTTAGAAGAATTTAGAAGTCATGAAACTTAAATTCGCTTTGCACCAATGCAAATGTTTTGCTGGGTTACCTAGTTGTTGTTATCTTGCATCTGCATGCAAACAAATACTTGTTTTTTAATTTTTAGGGTTTGTCTCCTTTTTGCTCCTATTTGCGTTATTTATGCACTGATTTTGATTTGATAAAGAGTAAACATATCGAAAACATGTCTGATAGAATTATAGAAGATTTGGATTCCACCGATATCTGGGGTCTTAAATTAATGGACTTTAACAAACAAATATATTAAAGACATGACTAATCGAATAACTCCGCTATATGTTTACAGAGTTTTAAGTCTTGCAGTACATGTTAAACATTAAGATGATTCATTCATTCAAGGAATTAAAATTCTCAATTTTTTTGTTTTATCTCATTTTTATCTTATTATTGTTTTTTTTTCTCTCTGTTAAGCTTTTAGATAAAATTTTATTTTATTATTATCAACATAATCATTAAAAAAAATAAATTAAAAAAATCAAAATTTTAATTAATTGAGAAAATATTGCAAATTTTAAATTTGAATTTCTCTTTCTTTTTATCAATTTACTTTTCCAATTCACAACATAGCTAGATACATTGTCAAAATTTTAACAATCCTCTATGATATCCATGCCAGCAGTAGGTGTAGCCCTATCAGTATTATCCCCCTCAATGGACGGTGTCTCCAGTTTGGTTTTTGTTATGGGATAAACATGTAAATTTTCCTTAAAATCATTGATATCCACAATAGTAGTGGCATCACCTTCACGTGGTATAAATTTCAAATCTAATTTATTGGCCAAAGCATTAAATAACTCCTCATTGTCCTCTTCATCATCCATTTCATCGTCTTCATTTTCGTTTGTCTCCTCCGTTTCAGCAGCATTGTCTGTTTCCATATCGGCTTCTAAAGCTTCATTACACTTTCCGTTGGTATGGCCTATAACTTGTATGGATAATTTTCTTAGATTTGTACGTTCATTGTTGAGACAAAAATCAATGATTTCCTGTTTGCCCAAAGTACGTAATACCTCCACCTCTTTACGTTTACGATCGAATAAATATTCCTCACAAGTAATTTCACCCCAATTGCGGGCAACTTCTTCCGTCAAAGACATATCGACGACTTGTTTAATTTTAATTAAAGATTCTCTTACATGTTCAAATTCCTCTTGAGACATTTCATCTAGTATCTGTAACATTTTACCACGGAACGCTTCAATACGTTCTTCTACATGAGCACAAGAGTTTTTAGTCTCTTGTGAATTGACGGTTATGGAATAGCCGGCAATGCCGTAATTTATGCGCACCGATGAAGCCACATAATAGCCCAATTGTTCTTTAGTTCGTAAAGAATCAAACAAAGGTTCTTCCACAAACATCATTAACAAATCTAAAATACTTTCAATACGCACTGAACAAGGACCAATTTGATAGAAATTTGTTACCACCGTGTTGCAATCTTTTTCATTTAAAACATTGCAACGTATATAATGAGAACCCTGAGGCAATTGTACCGTACGATTTTCAATATATTTTGTCTGGGAATTAAAATAAATGTATGTTTCTTTTAAGGCGTAATTTCTTTCATTTGGTTTTTAGTGTTATTTACCTCTTTTATATTTTGACAATTTAAGGTGGTCAAGACGTTATTCATGACATTATGAGCAGCTTCTTCAGTCAAGTTACCCTGCATTAGAGTTTGCACATACAACTCATGTGTATAAGTGTCGGCAAACTCTAACATATCCTGTAGTGTTATCTCATTGAGACATTTATATTTAACTATTATGGGCCAGCGTATATTTTCCACTATACATAAACGGATATCCCTAAAAGATAATAAGTACAAGAGGGATGGAAGAATTATGTATGGTTTAAGTGAAAATTAAGGTAATAACTTGAAGCCAAAACACATAATGTCATAAAATATGATGATTTTAGGAAAAATGACGTTAAATAAAATTGCTGATTTTTTAAAATTAAAATGCCAAATGAATAAATAGTGATAATTAAAGGATTGCAAATACTAAGCTATAGTCTGGACTAGTTTAGTTCTAGTTTAGTTCAGTTCTAGTTCAGTTTTAGTTCAGTTCTAGTTCAGTTCTAGTTCAGTTCTAGTTCAGTTCTAGTTCAGTTCTAGTTCAGTTCTAGTTCAGTTCTAGTTCAGTTCTAGTTCAGATCTAGTTTAGTTCTAGTTTAGTTCTAGTTCAGTTCTAGTTCAGTTCTTGTTCAGTTCTAGTTCAGTTCTAGTTCTGTTCTAGTTCTGTTCTAGTTCTGTTCTAGTTCTGTTCCAGTTCTGTTCTAGTTCTGTTCTAGTTCTGTTCTAGTTCTGTTCGAATTAAAAACTGAACTAGAATAGGAATAGAACTGAATTAGACTGAACATGAACAGATACATATATGTACACATATGTTTTTTTTTCATTTACACTCCCCCCCCCCTCTAGCAGACATAAAACTATCCGCTGTTGCTCTTATGGTCGATGTGGGGGCATTTTCTCAACCTGAGAATTGCCAGGGATTGGCTCACTTTTTGGAGCATATGATATTTATGGGTTCGAAAAAATATCCCAAAGAAAATTCCTTTGATACACACATAAACAAATATGGTGGTTCCAATAATGCCTGTACCGATGCGGAGAACACTTTGTTTTATTTTGAAGTGGATGAAAAACATTTAGACAGCAGCATGGATTGTTTTGCGGCACAATTGAAAGAACCTTTGCTTAAAGAAGATTCCATGACTAGAGAGCGACAGGCCGTGGAATCTGAGTTTCAATTGGTTTTAAATAATAGTATGATCAGATGTAAACAATTCATACAAAGTTTGGCAAATGAAAATTATCCACATAAAAATTTTATTTGGGGCAATATGAAATCCCTCAAAGAGGAAAGTGATGCAGAGTTACATAGAAATCTTCATGAATTTTATAAAAGACATTATAGCAGTCATCGTATGTATGCCTGCATACAATCCTGTTTACCTCTAGAGAAATTGGAAGAATTGGCTGTTAAACATTTTGCTGATATAAACAACAATGAATTGCCTGGTTTGGATTTTGAACAATATAATTATAAAACAGCCTTTAGGCCGGAATTCTTCAAAGAAGTATTCTTTGTTAAGCCAGTGCAAAATATGTGTCAATTGAATTTGACTTGGGTTTTGCCACCCACTTTAAAAATGTATAAATGCAAACCCGAGGAATTTCTTTCACATTTTCTCGGTTATGAGGGCGAGGGCAGTTTGTGTGCTTATCTAAGGAAAAGGTTTGTGGAATTTTGATTTAATAAAAATGTTTATAAGAAAACTATTAAAACATTTTACAGACTTTGGGCTTTAGAGGTGAATGCTGGTCCTGAAACTAATTCCATATTTACTTTATTTTATTTGAACATTACATTAACCGAGTTGGGCCTTAAAAATTTGGATGAGGTGCTGCTAGCTACTTTTAGCTACATAAAAATGTTTTATAAGGCCAGCCACTTGAAAGAATATTACGAAGAACTTTCTTTTATTAACAACAGCAAATTTCACTATTCTACGGAATCAACTCCCGGTGAAAATGTTACTTATTTGATAAAATGTTGTAAATATTATCCTTCAAAAGATATTTTAACTGGCTCCGAACTATACTATCAATTTAATGAAGAACAAGTGCAACTTATAATTGATCACTTAAATGAATTCAAATTTAATATAACATTGATGTCATATCAAAACTATGAGAATGTGGTGTATGATAAAAAAGAAAAATGGTTTGGTACTGAGTACACCTCTAAGAAAATACCCCAAAAATGGTTTAATATGTGGCAGAGTAATGGGCAAATTTCAGAACTTCATTTACCTAAAGCTAATTTATTTGTGGCCCAAGATTTTCGTATTTTCTGGCTTGAAAATGGTAAACAGCAATTGTACGACATACCCGAGAAGCTAATCCAAACAGAATTATGTGAATTGTGGTTTAGACAAGATGATAAATTTCTTTTACCTTATGCCCATATGAACTTTCATATGATGTCGTCGATGCTAAGGCAAAGCGCTAGAAAGTAAGTGTTTTACTGGTTTCTTACTAATTTCGTTCATAAACATTTATTTTTTATACTTTTCTTTATAACAGCACTATTATTGGGTCATTGTATCTGGACTTGGTGCAGTTTTATTTGCAGGAAAAATTGTATCCAGCCAAAGTAGCTGGAATAAGATATGAGATGTTTTGTGGTGAAAAAGGTGTAATTTTAGTGGTAAGTATTGCCAATCACATAGCTAGAACAGAACTAGAACATAATTAGATGAGAACCAGAGCAGAACAGAACTAGAACAGAACAGAACTAGAACAGAACTGGAACAGAACTGGAACAGAACTGAAACAGAACTAGAACAGAACTAGAACAGAGCTAGAACAGAACTAGAACAGAACTAGAACAGAACTAGAACAGAACTAGAACAGAACAGAACTAGAACAGAACTAAAACAGAACTAGAACAGAACTGGAACAGAACTAGAACAGAACAAGAACAGAAGTAGAACAGAACTCGAACAGAACTAGAACAGAACTAGAACTGTACTAGAACAGAACTAGAACAGAACTAGAACTAAACTAGAACTAAACGAGAACTGAACTAGAACTGAACTAGAACAAAACTAGAACAGAACTAGAAGAGAACTAGAAAAGAACTAGAACAGAACTAGAACAGAACTAGAACAGAACTAGAACAGAACTAGAACAGAACTAGAACAGAACAGAACTAGAACAGAACTAGAACAGAACTAGAACAAAACTAGAACAGAACTAGAACAGAACTAGAACAGAACTAGAACAGAACTAGAACAGAACTAGAACAGAACTAAAACAGAACTAGAACAGAACTAGAACAGAACTAGAACAGAACAGAACTAGAACAGAACTGGAACAGAACTAGAATAGAACTGGAACAGAACTAGAACAGAACTGGAACAGAACTAGAACAGAACAAGAACAGAACTAAAACAGAACTAGAACTGAACTAGAACTGTACTAGAACAGAACTAGAACTGAACTAGAACTTAACTAGAACTGAACTATAACTGAACTAGAACAAAACTAGAACAAAACTAGAACAGAACTAGAACAGAACTAGAACAGAACTAGAACAGAACTAGAACAGAACTAGAACAGAACTAGAACAGAACTAGAACAGAACTAGAACAGAACTAGAACAGAACTAGAACAGAACTAGAACAGAACTAGAACAGAACTAGAACAGAACTAGAACAGAACTAGAACAGAACTAGAACAGAACTAGAACAGAACTAGAACAGAACTAGAACAGAACTAGAACAGAACTAGAACAGAACTAGAACAGAACTAGAACAGAACTAGAACTGAACTAGAACTGAAATAGAACTGAACTAGAACTGAACTAGAACTGAACTAGAACTGGACTAGAACTGAACTTAATCTGAACTAGATGAACATGAACTAGATGTGAACTAGAACTTAACACTAATTTTGTTTTCTTTTGTTTAGGTGAATGGCTTTAATGAAAAACTTCATTTGGTGGTGGAAATAATAATAAAAGCTTTGATCTCCACTAAAGATATCTTAGATGAAAAACAATTGGAAATATTTAAAAAACAACTACAGAAAGATTTTTATAATAGTCTTATCCGACCTGAAGTAGTTAATACGTAAGCTGTTTTTTTCTCTAAAAAGATTTCATAACAAAAGTTTTTAAACAACTCTTTTTGTTGACAGCAACCTGCATTCTTTTGTGTTAAAAGAAAACTATTGGCTGTTGAATGAAAAGTATAAATTTATTAATGATATAAGTTTAGAAGATATACAAACATTTGGTAAAGAATTCACTCAAGAAATGTATGTACAAGCCTTGATACAAGGAAATTTAGAGCAGAAATCAGCTTTAAAGATAATGGACACAGTGATGGAGCAATTAAATTGTGGTGAGATAAAAGAGGTAAGTGAAAGAAATAACTATTATGTTTGTCAACAAAAGTATACTATATTAATTCCATTAGAGATCTTTAATGGATGATAGAGGTATAGAAATACCCTTGGGTTCTCACAAAATTTTGTGTCGTAATTTAAATCCCAAAGATTGCAATACAATAGTAGCAAATTACTATCAAATAGGACCACGTTCTTTGCGCAATGAATGTATTTTAGATTTACTTATGATGATACTAGAAGCTCCTCTTTATAATGTCTTACGTACCCAGCAACAATTGGGCTATTCAGTCAGTTGTTTCACACACATCCATCATGGCATTATGGGTTTCTATATATATGTTTCATCTCAAGAAACAAAACATCCATGTTCATATGTTGAAGAACGCATTGAAGCTTCTCGTCGGGATATACAAGATCTTCTGGAGAAATTTTCTTTAGAAGATTTTGAAAATTTTAAAAATTCCTTCATAAAACTAAAAGAAATTAAAGATGTAACTTTATATGAAGAGGTAGAGCGTAATTGGGAAGAAATTATCACCGAAGATTATTACTTTCAACGAAAATCTAAATCCATAGAAATATTGCGCACTTTGGAAAAGCATGATATTGTAGATTATTGGCTTACCAATGAGAAGAAAAACATGCGTAAGCTATCAGTACAAGTGATAGGTGTTAATAAAACACCTGAAGAATGTGAAGTAATAGTAGAAGAAGAAGATGTTAAAAAAGAAATAAATTTGGAATTTCTAGAATCCGATACAGATGGACCATCAATTGTTAATGTCGCAGAATTCAAAGATCAATTAAATGTTTATCCTGTAGTTAAAACAAAGGTAATTTAAAAAGTACATATAATTAAAACATTTTAATGGTATACAACAAAAGGATTTTAATAATAAAAAACAACAAAAACGTTTAAATTGTTCTACCAATTTCACAATATTTATAAAAAAAATAATCAACGTTTTACAGGAATTAGTTTTTTTATCTTTCTTCCTTAACTTTACCTTTTTTATACTTTCAAGTTTAAAAAGCATTTAATTACACCATTACATCGATTTTTTATCATTCTTATCATAAACTACTACTTACACTCCAAAAATATAATTAAAAATCGACATACAAATTAATAGTTGTTAAACATAAAGATAAAAATGTTTTTTTTTTTGTTTATTTTTTTTTTAAAGAAATACCGGTGGCTTGTTAAATAATATGTTCAAATATATTTGCTAAAGATAACGAACATTTTTAAAATTTATTTATTTAATACAACAAATAAATAACGAAAAAAATTAATAATTAATTTAAATAATAACACTTTTGAAAACAGCATCTAGAACTGAATTAGATTTGAACTAGAACTGAACTAGAACTGAGCTAGAACAGAACTAGAACAGAACTAGAACAGAACTAGAACAGAACTAGAACAGAACTAGAACAGAACTAGAACAGAACTAGAACAGAACTAGAACAGAACCAGAACAGAACTAGAACAGAACTAGAACAGAACTAGAACAGAACTAGAACAGAACTAGAACAGAACTAGAACAGAACTAGAACAGAACTAGAACAGAACTAGAACAAAACTAGAACAAAACTAGAACAAAACTAGAACAAAACTAGAACAAAACTAGAACAAAACTAGAACAAAACTAGAACAGAACTAGAACTAAACTAGAGCAGAACTAAAACAGAACTAAAACAGAACTAGAACAGAACTAGAACAGAACTAGAACAGAACTAAAACCGAACTAAAACCGAACTAGAACAGAACTAGAACTAGAGATAATTAATAATGAACTAGAGTTAAGCTAGAACTGAGCTAGTTCTGACGTATGTAAGTCTAAACTAAAACGACGAACGAGACTCGTTCCTCCCAATATTGATGGACATTCTTTGTCGTCGGTAGAATGGAAAGAGCCTTTAAACGATGTCTTTGAAAGAATAAAAAATAAAAACATAAAAAAGCTAATAAAATTTTTAAAACATTTAACCAAATAATGGCGTTTCTTTATATATGGACAAGTATTTAGTAAATACTGAAAGGAAATTTAGCGGTCGGCATACTCTTCTTACTAGGAAACTTTAATAACCCCTTTTGTTTTTAACAAAACAAATGCTAAATATTGCACTCTGTTGTAAAAATAAAAGAAAAATCCTTTAACAAACATGTAGAGATGCCATATCTTTAAATTATTAACACATTAAAACTAAAGCATACTCTTGGGATGTAATAATAATAAAATAAACCAACTAACACAGAGTTGTTAGGGCAATAAAAAAATATTTTTTCAAAAACAATGAAATATTGCCCGGATCAAAAAACCAAGGTCATTTTCGAATTCAGCATCGAAAATCACTAGAAAGGTAACTCTCCAGCCAATTTCGTGCAGTAATTACGGAGTTAAAAACCAAAAACTATTATATATAAGAAATTATATACAGCAGCGACAACTTTAGTTAATGTGAGATGTTTTATAGTGGACTTTTGGGGGCAAAAGTAAGGCTTAGTAATTTAGTTGTTACTTTAGGTGAAAAAAGTAAGGTAGTGTGTTTTGGATTACTTAATTAAGGAATTTCATTTAATGTGAGTTGTTTTAAGTTGTTGTTGTTTTGTTTAGATAGCAACCCTGTTGCAGTGGCGATGTTTAAAAGACAACCCTGTATTTTGTATTTCTTAAAAATTTATATTATTTTGTTTGCAATTCCGTAATTACTGCACGAAATTGGCTGGAAAGTTACCTTTCTGGTGATTTTCGATGAGGAATCCGAAAATAATGTTAGTTTTTTAATCCGCGAAAGATTTCATCCTGTTTGAAAAACATAATTTTTTCTTCTGCAACATCTCTGTTTTTATTTTAGCCAAGTCAATGTGTTTGTGTTTTCTAGTGACAGCTGAAAGTGGGCAACACTTTTTGGGTTTGGTTAGGTTTGTGTCTCGGCTAGCAAAGTGATATGTAAATAAACAACTATGACTGATACAAAATTAAACTAGCGACTGAAAAGAAATAATTAAATTAAATTCATAATTTTACTGGTTATGGGGTCTTTATTTATTATTGGTTTTTTTTATATATGTATATATATTTAAGGATTCGTATAAAAAAATATGTTTTATTTAGATTTATAACAATAATATATTTGTTTTTGTTTTCATATAGTTTTGAGCATCTGCCTGAAAAAAAAGCAATTGCTGGTCACATTTCTTTCTTTGTTTTATAGTTTTTCATATAATATACAAAAAAATACAATATTAGAAATTTAAATAAATCTTAATAGTATTCACAGTTTATATTATTGGCTTATTATAAAGTTTTTTAGATATCTTTTTTGTTTTAATAAATGTTCGAAGAAAAAAATAACGAAAAAAAAAATTAACAAAAACATAAAATTAACACATAACTTTCCAATTAATTAAGGAAATTTGTGAAGAAAAATATACAAAAAAATAAGGAAAATTTAGTTCATATTTTAAATGAATAACAATAATAATTTGTTGCATGTTTAATGACTGATCGCCTTAATTAAAAAAAAAAAAAAATGACGTTAATGGAAAGACAAAAGTCCTGTTGTTGTTATTTTCTTAAATAATTCAATTTTAAAGTTTTTGCATTTCAGTAACGTCTTGTAGATTTTTACTTTTAACAATTTTTGGTTGTATATAATCACCCTCATCTCCAGCCAATAAAGAGTCTTGATGAGGATCCATTTTAACGCTACCCGAGCGTAGTAATATACGTGATAACAACGAGGTACTGGAAGCACGACGTCTGGGTAAATCTTCTAAACCTCTATGCAAAGACAATTGATCCGGTTCACGTTCTTTAGAGGTGGCTACATATTGCATATACTCAGCAGTGCGCAAAGTAACAGCGGTAGGTTTACGATAGAATTTCAATAACAAAGAAGAACATACCACTGACACCGAACTAGCCGCCATGGCTACCGATGCCATCCAGGGTTGTAATGTAATACCAAAGGGTGCAAATATACCCGAGGCCAGGGGAATACCTAAAAGATTATACATACTGGCGAAAAGGAAATTGTATCGTATGCGTTTTACAGTTTTGCGTGACAAATCCAAACAGGCCACCACATCTAAGAGATCATTACGCATAAGCACCACATCGGCTGCCTCAGCTGCCACATCTGTACCCGCTGCTATAGCTATGCCAACATCAGCTTGAGCTAAAGCAGGACTATCATTGACACCATCACCCACCATGGCCACACGTTTGCCGGACTCTTGTATACCCTGGATTTTAGCCACCTTGTGGGAGGGTAAAACTTCAGCAAATACACGAGTGATGCCCACCTTTAGGAAAGAAATTTTTAATTAAAAATTAAGAGAATTTTGAAAAATTTTTAAAAATTATTTAGGATTTGAGATTTTCATTTTGAAAAACTTGCTCTTACCTCTCTGGCTATACTAGCTGCAGTATTTTTATTATCTCCCGTCAATAATATCACCTCAATGCCCATTTTCTTTAAGGTATAGACGGCCAAATGAGCCTCCGGCTTAACCATATCCGAAACAGCAAACATACAAACTAATTGACCATTTAAAGCACACAACACGGCAGTATGACCCTTAGATTCCTCTTCAATCATAGCGGAATTAATTTCACTGGAAACATTAATGGCATTACGCAACATCCATTCACGATTACCAATAAGTACTTGGATTTCATTGCCCAAAATGGCATTAACAGCATCACCTACTGGCTCGGCGTTTGGGTGATTATCATCTAATTGTAGTAATTGTAAATGTTGTTGCTGTTGAGCGGCTAGTATACGTTGTGTTTCAGCAGGATGAGAAATGAGTTCGGTGATGGAAACACCATTTTCCAATTGTATGGGTGCTTGTTGTATATTATTGCCATGTGAACGATAACTATTTTCGAAATTGATGATTTTTTCCGCATTGCAAGCTTGTCTTAAGGCTGAATCATAGTGGGAGACGGTGACTTTAATGCCACATCCAGGAACCGCCTGGAAGTTTTCGGATTTACCCAATGATTCTTGAGACAACATTTCTTTGGCGAAACGTACTATGGCCGAGGCTATGGGATGTTCACTATTCGACTCTGCGGCTCCCACTATGGTAAGAGCTCTAGCTAAACTACACACGGCCGGTTTAACAAACATTATAACTTTAGAAGTCATGGGTGTGCCGTGTGTAATGGTGCCGGTTTTGTCAAAGACCACAGTTTTAACCTAAAGAAATGAAATTACAGTTTTAAACAATTCGTCACTTTTACTTATGAGAAAAACCTCACCTTATGAGCATTTTCCAAAGCAGTGGCTCCTTTAACCAAAATGCCATTTATGGCTCCCGTACCAGTAGCCACCATTACCGCTGTGGGTGTAGCCAAGCCCAAAGCACAGGGACAGGCTATAGCCAAAACGCTTAAAGCACACTTAAAAGCATAACTCACCACTATGGTGTTGGTGTCCATGTGTGCCTTATGTTCGCTGGCTACTGGCACCAAGCCCGGATCTATGAAACCTGCTATTATCCAGCCTATCAACGTAACACTTGAGACTACCACAACAAACGGCACAAAATAGCCCGCTATCTTATCGGCCAATTGCTGGATGGGAGCTTTAGAGGTTTGAGCCTCTTCCACCAAGCGTACTATTTGTGCCAGTGTAGTATTCTCACCCGTGTGTGTGGCTGATATTAATATAACACCATTTTGGTTGATAGAGCCACCTATAACTACAGCACCTTTACGTTTAGCTACCGGCATAGATTCACCCGTAATCAGCGATTCATCACAAGTCGAGTGGCCGTATAAAACTTTGCCATCTACCGGAACCTTGGCACCTGGTATAACCTTAAGAATATCACCACGTTGTACATAATCCACCGATATGACTTTTTCCGAGGTAATTTCAAAATCCTTAGAGATTTCCACCAATACCGCTTCGGCTGCCTTTAAGGACAACAACTTTGATAAAGCCTCAGAGGTCTTACCCTTAGCTATATGCTCCAACCATCTGCCCAATGAAATGAAAATCAACAACATGGGTGGTGTATCGAAAAATGTCAATGGTGAAGAGTTTTGTTCCATTAATATGGCCGCTATAACCACTGCCACCGAGTATATATAGGATATAGTGGTTACCATAGAAATCAATACATCCATATTGGTGGTGCCATGTTTAATGGCCTTATAGGATTGTACATAAAAATGCCAACCACCAAAGAACTGCACGGGAGTGGAGAGTAAAAACATTACCAAATTTTCCATTGAAAGACCCGGCACTATGCAGCACATATTGGCGTGTCCTTTATTGCCCATTTCGGCCATAAAATAGATCATGGCAATCATACAGGGTCCGCCGAATATGAGTGAAACAAGAAAAGCTGTACGCCATTTGCGTATCTCCTCTTTGTGTTCTAAGTAACTGTGGGCCATTTTATCTTTGCCGGAAAGTAGATGGGCTTCAAAGCCCAATTGTTCGATAGCTTCACATATATTACGAGGACCAGTCAGTTCGGTATTATAGCGGAATTTTCCTGGAAAAAAAGGTATTTATAAATATGTGTGTGTTTTTTTCTTATTAAGATAAAACATATTCTAAACAATTGAGGTGTGCACTGATCTTTAGATTGATCTATAAGATGTTTTATAGATGAAACATTAGAATGATTTGAAAACATATTTATAGAGTGATCTCTAGATAGATCTATAAAATAATACACAAGTGTATAGATTGATCTGTAGACCAGTCTTTAAAGTGATCTATGAACCAGAGAGAGAGAGAGAGAGGGAGAGAGATCAATAGACCAGTCTGTTAAGTGATTTTTAGAACAGCCTGTTGAGTGAACTGCAGACCAGTCTATGTAGTTATATATAAACCAGTCTATAGAGTGATCCATAGACTAGTCTGTTATGTGATCTATAGATAGGTGTGCCGAGTGATCTAAAGACCAGTATGTTGAGTGATCTATAGACTAGTCTACAGAGTTGTCTATAAACCAGTCTATAGAGCGATCTCTAGACTAGAATGTTGAGTGATGTATAGACCAGTCTATTGAGTGATCCATAGACTTGTCTTTTGAATGATCTTTAGACCAGTTATAAAGTTAACTACAGTCTATGGAGTTATCTATTAAACAGTCTATAGAGTTTTCTACAGACCTTGTTATAAAGTGATCTATAGTCTATAGATTTGTCTATAGATCAGGCTATAGATCGATCTATAGAACAGTCCATAAATTGATCTTTAGAATAGTCTATCGATTGTTCTATAGAGCAATCTATATATTGATCTATATAACTGTCTATAGATTGATCTTTAGACCATTCTACATATTCACAAATAAGCCAGTTTATAGTTTAATCTATAGTCTGTGAAGCGATCTATAGATCAGTCTATAAATTGATCTTTGTACTCTTGTAAAAAGAAAAATGAGAAAATGACTAATTATAAGAAAATAACTCATTTCCTTTAAGAAAAAATAACTACAATAAAATTAACAGGCCTGAAAAAGCAAAAGTTATCATTCAATCATGTCTAATTATGCATAAAATAATATTTGTTGTTATTGAACTATTATTTATTTAAAAACATTTACAAATTCCCCTACCCTCTCTCTCTCTCTCTTACTACATTTCTCGATAGTTTTATTGTATTGCTATATTTTGCTTATACTATTTTTTATTTTCTTTTTTTAAATAAATTTGTTTGGTTTTTATTTTCTGTGCATGAAAATAAACCAAAACAAAATTTTAAGAAAATAAAACGAAAAACAAGTTTATGTTAAAATTTATTTTATATGTTATAAATTAGCAATAAAATAGCAAACATAAGTTAGATGTGTTGTTTTTTTCGCAGTGACATATAAACGAAAATAGTTAATATAGGTTTTTTGTTGTTGCTGCTCTAAATTAAACCGCCCGGCCCCACCATAAACAACACAAAAACTCTATGTCGGTTAGTTAGTTTTTAATGATGAATGCAGAGATAAGCTCCAGCAAACCAACACGTATGGCCAGTTATTAAAAAGACTAAATTCTCTATAATACCCTCGCAAAAAATGCTTAATTAATCATTGGGACAATTTGAAAATGACTTAAAAATGAATTTATAATTTCAGTGATTGTTTAATTAAAGGTAAACGAATGAATGAGTGTGTGTCGTTTACAGATAAGAGGTTATTAGTACTTGGTGCAAAAAATATAACTAAAATGTAATAAATATTTACATAATGTTATTAAGAAAGTGATATTGTAATATCTTAAGTAAATAGCAACAATGGAAATGAATAATAGTAGACGAAACTTAAGAAATAGAACAGTCTTTAGATTTAGTCTACATATTGTTGCATAGAGGAGTCTATAGGTTGATTTAAAGATCAGTGTATGGGTTAATCTATAAACTTCAAATTGATCTATAGACCAGTCTATACATTGATCTATAGACGAGTCTATAGATTGCTATATACTCCAGTGTATAGATTGATCGTTAGAGCATTCTGTAGATTGATCTATAGACCATTCTGTAGATTGATCTATAGACCAGTCTATAGATTGATCTATAGACCAGTCTATAGATTGATCTATAGACCAGTCTATAGATTGATCTATAGACCAGTCTATAGATTGATCTATAGACCAGTCTATAGATTGATCTATACACCAGTCTATAGATTGATCTATAAACCAGTCTATAGATTGATCGTTAGAGCAGTCTAAAGATTGATCTACAGATCAGTCTATAGATTGATCTACAGATCAGTCTATAGATTGATCTAAAGATCAGTTTATAGATTGATCTGTGGACCATTCTATAGATTGATCTACAGATCAGTCTATAGATTGATCTACAGACCAGTCTATAGATTGATCTACAGACCAGTCCATAGATTGATCTACAGACCTGTCCATAGATTGATCTACAGACCAGTCTATAGATTGATCTACAGACCAGTCTATAGATTGATCTACAGACCAGTCTATAGATTGATCTACAGATCAGTCTATAGATTGATCTATAGATCAGTCTATAGATTGATCTACAGATCAGTCTATACATTGATATACAGATCAGTCTATAGATTGATCTACAGGCCAGTCTATAGATTGATCTTCAGACCAGTCTATAGATTGATCTACAGATCAGTCTATAGATTGATCTATGGACCAATCTATAGGTTGCTCTATAGAACAGTTTCTAGATTGATCTATAGACCAGTTTCTAGATTGATTTATAGACCAGTTTATAGATTGATCTATAGGTCTTAAATTTTTGCTACTTTTTCCATTCTTTGAAAACTTTACGAACTGCTTTCGTATCTTACAAAGAATACATATTTATTTTCACTTTTACTAAAAGATCTTGACCAAATTAACAATAACAATAGTCAATTGATGTTTTTCTCTATTTTATACAAAAGATTTAATTAATACTGCGAGAGATCTTTCAAGCAAGAGCGTATACTTGTTAAATTTAAAACTACAATCAATGAAAGAAAAATAAAAACTAAAAATTTTATAATTTCTATTTTTTTACAATAGTTTAGTTTTCAGCATAATAAAATCACCACCATATTGTTAAAAATTCTATCATTTTCATAGTTAACATTGAGCTTATCATTTGAAACAATCATAATCTGGCCTTTAAAAGTGTTAACTGCAATATAATAAATGGGTCATAAATTAAATTAATTATAGATATTTTAACTACACATTTAGTTGTTCAACAAAAAAAAGTAAAATTGAAAAATTTACTTTTCATGAACTTTTCATTCTTACGATTTATATCTAAAAAAGTGTTTTCATTTGACACAATTTCAAATAAAATTTTATACGTTCATTGCCCTTCTGCTTTTTTTGTGTGATTTTGTTGTTCTCTGCTTGAGTTTTAATTAGACATTCTTTAAAGTGTAAAACGAGAAAAAAAGAAGAAAACAAAAAGAAAGGAAAAAAACAAATTCACTTTTATACACAAATCATTGTATTTAACTAATAATTATTTATTTATGTGATAACTTGAAGCAACAAATATTTAAAATATGAAAATAGTATATAATTAGTTATTTCCCATTCTTCGTCTTTTAGTTATTAAGGGAGTTGTTTTAGTCTGTTATCTAACATCGTGAAATTATCATTTCATTTGCAAATAACATGTTTATAATTCTAATGAAAAAAATTTTTATTCTTTTGTCTGTCTTTATAATTTAAGTTTGTTTGCATTTAGTTATTTGTTTATTATTTTTGTTTTTAGAAAAAAAGTGCTTACAAAACATAATTAAGTTGAACTATTTAATGTGAAGATGTTTGTAGTTGTCATGTAAAAAGATCTTAAGATTAATCAAGAAACTGGTAGTTATATCAATCTATATACTGGTCTATAAATTGATCTATTGCTCTATACACTAATATAAAGCTCAATTAAAACAGTGATCTATAAAACAATCAATACATCCATAGACCAATCTATAGTCTAGTACAGAGATCAAACCATAGACTGACTAAAACAGTGATCTATAAAACAATCAATACATCCATAGACCAATCTATAGTCTAGTATAGAGATCAATCTATAGACTGGTCTATAGATCAATCTATAGACTGGTCTATAGATCGAACTATAGACTGGTCTATAGATCAATCTATAGACTGGTCTATAGATCGAACTATAGACTGGTCTATAGATCAATCTATAGACTTGTCTATAGGTCAATCTATAGACTGGTCTATAGATCAATCTATAGACTGGTCTATAGATCAATCTTTAGACTGGTCTATAGATCAATCTATAGACTGGTCTATAGATCAATCTTTAGACTGGTCTATAGATCAATCTATAGACTGGTCTATAGATCAATCTATAGACTGGTCTATAGATCAATCTATAGACTGGTCTATAGATCAATCTATAGACTGGTCTATAGATCAATCTATAGACTGCTCTATAGACTGATCTAGATCAATCTATAGACTGGTCTATAGATCAATAGACTGGCTTAAAGATCAATCTGTATAGACTGATATAGTTAATATATAGACTATAGATCCTTCCAAAATCTGGCTTATAGATCAATCTGTAGCAAGGTCAATATAAAGATTACTCTATAGATCAATATATATATAAAATACTTAATAGATCAATTAGACTGCTCTAAAGATCAATCACAATTCATTTATAGAACAATCTATTGACTCCTTTAAAGTTCCACCTAGATTTTTCTACAAAGCAGTCTTTAGACCCATCTCTTCATCACACTATTGATCACTCCTTAGTCTCATCTTTACATCACTTTTTAGCTTCATCTCTCTACACCACTTTTTTCCAACAACTTACTTAAGAAATATTTAAAATTTTAGTATAAAAAATTCTTAAATTCTTATTTATTTATATATTTTAATATTTATAACAAACTTATAACTTTATGAAATCACAAATGAGTAATGTGTTTGTTTCATTTTATTTTTGCATTTAGCACGTTTCTTTTGTTACAGGGAATTAAACAAAAAGTTTTCGAGGGAATTGTGTAAAATTCATAAAATTTTTTTTTTGTTTAACAGTTTTACATTTCACTTTTTACTTTTAAAAAAAACCCTCTTAATTGTTAATGATTTTATAACGTATATATGTTTTTTTTTTATCATATTTTAAATTGTTGCTTAAGAAAGACATAACAACAAATGTAAAACTTTATTTAATGCTTTTAACGTTTTTGGTCAATTGTTTTTTTGCTTTTTTCTTAACATTTTTATAGTAATTTTATGAAATTTTAAGCAAAACCTTAAAAGTTAAGGAAAAAACCTTGATATTGTTGTTTATTTAATAATACAACAAATCTTATAAAAATTTCAATTTAATTGAAGTTTATAGAGTATTGAAGGGGAAGTTGGTGTTTAATGGAGAGTTATGTTCAAGGTTTTTTATTAATATTGTTCTTATTTCAATAATTTTAAAAAACAATCTATTAATTTTCTCTTATTTTAATCTGGTAATTTCCCTTAAATTGAATGTATTTTCTGATTCGTAATTGTAACTGAAAATATGTAATGATTCATTACATTTAACATGCTACACAGTTACATGCATACATACAAAAATATGTAGAACGCATATAAAAGTAAATAATTCGATCATTTGTATCTTTATTAAACAAAAGAATAATGAAATCATTGTTCTTTACATCCCCCAGTCTTTAAAATCTACAGAGCAGATAAAAATGTTTTATACATTAACAAAAAAACAATAAATAACTTTTCGAAATTAGTAAAAAAAACACATGTTGATGTCGTGATCTTAATAAATTTTAAATATTTTCCATTTAATGTAAAAAGTTAAGTTTAAAAATTATAAGCCAAATTAAAGATCAGTCTAAATATAAGACTATAGATTGCTCTACACATCAGTCTATAGATTGATATATAGACCAGTCTATTTCTTGATCTTTAAAAGCAGTCTTTAGATTGATTTTAAGTCTAATGCATAGATTAAGCAGATTATTTTGCAGATCAGTGTTTACATTAGTGTATAGGCTCTAAAGCTTCCAAAGACTTTATTCACTGATCTGTGTTCCTTAAAAACCTGCAAATATCTTGTAACATTTTTCGACAACTTACCCCGTTTAGTTATTAAAGTAACCGCAGCAGCTGTTACACCTTTCAATTTACGCACATGAGTCTCAATCTTATTAACACAGGAAGCACAAGTCATGCCTTTAATTTCAATCTCTACTTCGGCCTCACCACTATTGGGTTCCTCTATCAATTCCGAAGGAAAACCCAATTCCGTAATAGATTTTGCTATACTTTCCGGGCTAATGACATTGGCATTGTATTTAACTTCCGCCTTAGCAGCCAATAAAGCCACCAGTATACTATCAATGCCATAAATTTTGCGACAATGTTTTTCTATAGTAGCCACACAGCTGGCACAAGTCATACCACGTATATGAAGAAAACATTTGGAAAGTAATTGATCCTCTATGGCCAAAGTGGTAGCATGACCATTGGTGGTGGGTGATTTTTTGGGAGAAGATGAGGGTGTATGGGAATTTTTGTTGTTCGTTATTATGGGACTATTTTTGAGGGGTGAATTTGTATCTAAAACACTGGCCTCAAAACCCATATCGTCAATCATTTCGGCCACTTCTTTGGAGTTTAGTATAGTTGCATCAAATTCCACTAACGCCTGTTTGTCCTCTAAACTAACCTTAATGCTTTTAATGCCCTTTTTAGTGCCTATATTACCTTCTATATTTTTAACACAACTTTGACAGGTCATGCCTATAACACGCACCAGGCATTTGTCATTTGTTTGTCCATTTTCTTGATGTGTTTGTCCATTATTTACATTTTCTTCATTATAAGAGCATTCAAAGCCCATATCGTCAATTTCAAAGGCAATTTTTGTGGGATTTGTCTGTGTCGTATCGTAGCTGAAATAACCAGCTTTTTCGTCTAACTCCACTCGGCAGGAGATTATACCAGGTTTTGTGGCCATATTGCCTTCAATATTTCTTACACAACTTTGACAGGTCATGCCTATAATAGGCAATCGTATTTCTTTGTGCGTATTTGTCGCATCTGTATTGTTCATTATGTTCAATGTATCCAGCTCCACTAGGTTTTCAGTATTTTTCGCTGTAGTGAAAGGCAGTTGTTGCTCCATTGTTATTGTATTGTTTGTCTTATCGTCTACTTTGTTCATAGTGCATTGCTTTTGTAAATTTTTTTATTTTTTCCACTTTTTTTATTCTCCCGTTTTTTATAACACCTCTCCTAATCTATTAAATTTTTGTTAGATATCTTTATTTAGCTTTATATTCGTTTTAATTTTCTTTCACTTAACATTTTTAGCAAATTAATAATTTTGTTAATTTTTATCACATTTCAAAAGGAAAATATTTATATTTTTTTCTTCTTAGTACTGCGCTAACACCTCACTACCGTTTCCAATAAGCGTTAAAAACCCGTTCCCCACAATTTGGACTGAATAAATCGACTGACTGACGGACAATAAGAATGTGGAATTAAAACAAATGTCATGTTAAAATAATGAAAATGTCAAAATTACTAACACTTGTTTGGAAAGTTGATAAAAAGTAAATTACAAATAATAACCAAACTTGGCAGCACTTTTATAAGGATGCCAGCTTGTTTTAATAAGGCAAATTTAATTATAACGGTTTTTTGTATTTGAAACAGAAAAATAAAAGATTTTGTATGAAATTTAATATTTTCTTAGGTAAACGTTAGTTTTTTTTTAATAAATCAGCATTTAAATTCTCGTAATTTATATTTAATTTTTAAACTCTTTAATATGCCCCTGATTTTCCCAAATTTAATTGATAAACATTCATCGTTTGAATTATATAATTTCTTACATGACATCATATTTTGTAAAAACAAATCTTTATTAAGAACAAAAATTAATTAATTTATTTTTAAAAACTTACCTTTGTTAAAAATTTGTTGCACTATTTATTCTAATTTCTCGTTTTTCTTTTGAGTTTTAACTTCAACAATTGTTTAATTTTTCGTTTCTTTTTTCTTGTTTTAAATAATAAAAAAAATTGTAAATGATACTTTTTGATAAAAATAGAATTACAAAAAAAAAATTGAATCAATTGCTAAAGACCCCTTTGCAACAAGACTTGTTTTGCGTGTGTAAATTTCCTAAAGCCATAATCATAACATTTTCCATAAATCACAAATGTCTAAAAACTTATTCTTGCAAGACAGCAGCATTGGCCACCACACTGGGATTATTGACCACTTCACCCAAAGCATCCAATACTTCCTTACGGTAGTCATCGAACTCACCATCAATTTCATTAATGGTTTGTTCTTCAATAACATACAGTGTACAGCCGGTTTCACGTATCAAACGTTCGTCGTGAGAAACAATAATAACACCACCCTCATATTCGTTGATAGCTTCAGCTAAGGCATCAATCGATTCAATATCCAAGTTATTTGTAGGTTCATCAAGAATCAAAACATCGGGAGCGCTAAGACACAATTCAGCCAAGGCGACACGAGCCTTTTGACCACCAGACAAATCTTTCATTTTAATGGTATGAGCATGACTAATTAAACCAAAAGAGCCCAAAGCTTTGCGTGCCTTTTCATGGGGTAAGTTGAAAAGACGTTGTAAATACTCAGCGGCTGATTCTTCAGCAGTTAAATGTTCACCAGAGTGCTGATCGAAACGGCCAACCCGTAAACGATGATTTTTTCTTTGTTCACCCTTTTGAGGTTCTAGTTCTCCCAGCAAAAGTTTAAGGAACGTGGATTTGCCCACACCGTTGGGACCCACAATGGCTACACGACTGGTTAAATCAATACCAAAGTCGACATCTTTAAATAGTTTAGGTTGGCCCTCAAAGCCAAAAGTAACATTGTGCAAACCCAAAATGGGAGGCTGTAATTGTGAAGGTTCGGGGAAACGGAATTTCACTATATACTCCTTAGGTCTTTCCAGCAATTCTGTTGGACCTTCATCCTCATCCTGCTTTTGCTGTTTCGACTTGTTCTTTTCCTGTTTGCGTGTTAAAGCTTCCTTTTGTTTCTTTTCAGCCGCCTTCTTGGACTGACCATGTGCCTTCAATTCCTTAATGCGTTTTTCTTGTTTCTCATATTCTTTAATCATTTCTCGGCGCTTTTGTACATACATTTTCTTGAACATGGAGTAGTTGCCCTTGTAGTAGTGCAATTTCTTTTGATCCAAATGTATAATTTCATTACAAACATTATCCAAGAAACTTTGATCGTGAGAAACAATCAATAGAGTCTTTTTCCAGCCCTGCAAATAGTTGTCCAACCAAATGACAGCATTCAAATCCAAATGGTTTGTAGGTTCATCAAGCATGAGAAGAGTAGGTTCCAAATACAAAGCTCTAGCCAAAGAGACACGCATACGCCAACCACCAGAGAATTTGTTGGTGGCTCTATTTTGCATTTCTTCACTGAAACCTAAACCGGCTAAAATACGTCTAGCACGAGCCTCGGCAGAGTAGGCGCCTGTAGCTTTGAGTTCAGCAAAAACATCATTAAGTTCTTCTTGTACACTTAAATCACCAGCAGAAAATTGATCTTCCAATTCTTTGCATTTGGCCATAAGTTTAATGCGTTTAACATCAGCCTCCAAAATGGTTTCAACAGCTGTTTTATCGGTGGCCACCACCTCTTGTTCGCAAAGCAAAACATCAATATTGGGAGGTATGGCAAAGGCACGTGTGGCAATGTGACGCAATAAAGTAGTCTTACCGTGACCATTGGGACCCACCAAACCATAACGGCGACCATGGGCAATCAAAAGATTGGCATTAACAAACAAATCATTACCTAGAAAGAGGGGAAAGGTAATTTTATTTCTTACTAATTGCTTTAATACGATTACTCACCCTTGGCGGAAATGGTGAAATTCTCAATTTTAATATCTACCGCATGTTCTAGAGCAGCCTTTTGTCCAGCAGTTTTCTGCACTTGAGACATGGTGAAATTGCTATCCAAATCAGAGTGACCCAAACCACCCTTTTTGGTCATCATTTCCATTTGTTTTTCATATTCTTCTTGTTTTTTCAATTTTTTCTTTTCCTTGTGGGTCATTTTCCTTTCTTTCTTAACTTTTTCGCCTGCTTCAGACGCCTCGTCCTGTGCTTCGGTTTCCTTATCTTCTAAAGCTAAATCTTCCATTTTCTCCTCTATAACAGGTTCAGGTGTAGCTGATTTTTCTTTTACTGGCTCAGCTACCTTAGGTGCTTCTTTCTCTTCTTCTACGGGTTCTTCTTCTGCTTCCTCTAATTGTTCTTCTTCCTCATCGCTCATCATTTCAAATTTATTATTTTTCTTTTGTTTTTTATTGTTCTTTTTGGCTGGTTTAGCGATGACCACGGGTTCTTCGTCCTCTTCATCTTCGTCTTCCTCCTCATCGGCTACCTTTTTCAACAAATCAATGTCTTCTTCATCGTCATCGCTAAAATCGTCTTTTTTCTTATTCTTTTTAGATTTCTTCTGTTGTTGTTTTTGTTTTGCCGGTTTGGCCACTGCTGCTACTACCTCTTCATCTTCCTCATCAGAGTCGAAATGTTTTTTGTTGTTTTTCTTATTATTCTTACTAACAGGTTGTGCTGGTTTTTCATCTTCCTCATCACTCCAATCATCTTTACCCTTCTTACCCTTTTTGCCTTTTTTACCTTTCTGGCTGGCCGCTGGCTGCTGCGATGATGTCTTACTATTACTTGAAGTAACACTTTCCAAATCTTCATTTACGCGGCTGGTACTGCCAGCAAAATCATCATCAGAATCATCGCCTCCACGTTTACCCTTTTTTCCTTTCTTTTGTGATTTTTTTGTTACAATATTGGCTGGTTGCTCATCCATATCTTCATCATCGAAATGATTTTTCTTGTTCTTGGCCTTGTTTTTAGACATGTTTGCTTGTTGGTATTAATAAATAATAATTTAAATAGTAATTTGCTAACTACAAAAGGGGGATTTGTTGTAAAAAAGGGTGAAATTTTGTAAGGAATACAACTTTCACGTGGAGACGTATGCAATTTTTTTTTTAAATCACACACACACACTGCACTAATGTCATGAAATTGTCAAAACAATAATACATTTATTCACAGTAGAGAATTGTTGACAAAGAAAAGCAGTGTTGGTAAGTGCTATTATATATAAAAGAAATGCCGTACTGCTATTTTTTTCTTATTTTGAATTTTTCTTTGTGTATAAAGTAACTAATTTCTAAGAAATTATGTTAATTTTGAAAACAAAATGTTTTAAATTATGATTGATTTGCATTTGAAACTAGTTTAACAACGATTTTTCTTGTTAATTTCAAAAAAAATGTAGTTTATTTTCCAAACAGTATGGCAGCCTTAATTTTTCTAACGGCTTGTCAAAACTACAGACGCCTTCATTGTAACTTGAGCTTTTAAAATGGGCGCCAAAGCAGTTTAGCTAAAGAAATGTAAAAAGTGCAAGGAAACGCGTAATGAAATTTAATAAAAAGTGAAAATATTATAAAAAATCAAGTGTTTCAATGAAAAAAAGTAGTTTTAATAAGAAATCATGCATAAATATAGCAAAATCTATAAAAATAATAAGAAAATGTGTAAAAAAAAAATATTTATAGTGATTAGCTAAAGTCAATTATTTGTTGTAAGAAAAAATAATGAAAAAAGTTAAATAATTAAAAATATGATCATATTTATATAAATCAATTCAATGTTTAATAAAAAATCATTAAAATATACAAGTTTAAGTTAAAAAATATGAAAAAAATGTTAGCAAAAAAAGTTGGTGTCTCAACGTGGCCGGAAGAAAGTTTATTCGGGCGTCTACAAGTGTTTGTGATAAAATAAAGCAATTTATGTGTAAAATAATATTTTTATTTGTTTAATATGTTAAATAAATGTTCGCCAATAAGAAATTGTACTACTGCCTGTTGGCCGGAACTTGATTTTCACGGAAACCTAATCATCCCCAAATCTGTTTCATAATTTTCAATAAACGACCTGTTGGGAGGAACTTTACTTCGCCGGAAACCCAAATATCCCCAAATCTGTTTCATAATTTTCAATAAACTACAAAGGTAAGTTAAAATTATCGATATTTTTATAAATTTTATGGAAAATTTGAAATTTTATTTTAAAGAAATGCAAATTTCTTTTGTTTTGTTGGAGCCTTATTATAAGAAAAGAAACTAAAATTAAAATACACATTAAGTTGTAGCTAATTGTTAAAAATGTATAAAATTATGTATCACTCTTCCATAATTTTATGGTTTTGTCATTTTCCAAAGCCGCCGAAGCAATTATATTCTCTGTAGGATGACAGGCCGTACATAAAACAGTATCCGTATGTCCCTGCAACTTTTGCACCACCTCTTTCGATTGTAAATTCCATATATAAACCATATTATCCTCACTGCCCGAAACAATCCACTAGAAAGAGAGAAAAATTTAAGTAAAAGATTTGATATAAGAAACAATATTTAAACATACCTTGCCCCCTGTAACCGAAAAATTGGCAAATATACAATATTTCTCATTTTTATGGCCAGTATAGGTTTTCAAACATTTGCCCTTAGAATAATCCCACAATTTCAAGGTATTGTCCAGAGTGGCAGCCAATATATACTTGCCATTGGGTGAGAATTTAACAAAACTAACAGGCGGGTTATCATCATCTATAAGAGTTTTCAAACATTGTCCACTGGCGGTATCCCAAATGCGACACAAACCATCATAACTGGAGCTAACAATCAGAGAACCATCACGATTGAAATGTACTGCCGAAACAGGATCCGAGTGGGCGGGCAAAGTTTTCAGACACTTGCCAGTGCGCACATCCCATATGCGCACCGACTCATCAAAGCTGCCCGAAACAATAAGATTCGATTGCGGATTAAAGTTACAGCAAAACACATAGTTGCTGTGACCTTTTAGGGTCTTCAAACACTTGCCGGAACTTAATTCCCACACTTTTAAGGTCTTGTCATCACTGCCACTCACCAACAAACGTGAATCGGAAGACCAGGCTACGTCGGAAATACCCAATTTATGGCCCGAAATGGTTTTTTCAAATTTGCCATCATAGGCTCCCCAAATTTTTATCAATTTATCAGCCGCTATAGAAGAAACAAACAACAATTAAACTTTACCATTTGAAAATTCCTTCTACAAACTTACATGAACTAGCCAACCATTCACCGTTGGGAGAAAATTTAACTGCCGACACCGCTTTAGTGTGTCCAGCCAAAGTAAACTTTAAAGTATAATTGGGTTTGATGGACAAAGAGCTCTTGTTCGACGAAGAGGAAGTATTACCCTGCGATGAAGTTTGCAAAGTATTTGGTCCGCTGGGTGCTGTAGGCAAAGGTTGAGGGGCATGTACTCCCGGATGTCCCCCATGAACTGGTCCTATAGGCACCATTTTTAACGAATATTTTTTCTAGTTTAAAAACCACTTTTATTCAATGTATTCTTTCACACAAAACCTCGTGCTTTTTGTTGTTGCTTGTTTGTCAAATTTTCTGCTGCTGCTGCTAACGCTGCAGGCATATGTTTTTATACTTCTATCAACTAATGACGTTTAGCACGCGTGCAATTATAATAAATATATTGTGGTTCTATTTATTATAATGGTAAAAACTTTGAAATATGTTAATGGATTTTTCTTTTTCTTATTTTATGAAAATTTTTGTTAATTTTTATAAAATTTTCTTTTTACTCGTGCTTTTTTTATTATTTTCTTTTTTTTTGCAGAAACAGTACACACAAGCAGAGATACAAGCCGACTCGGCTCATATAGACGGCGGCTGGTCGCCAGCCACTTTTTCTCAAAAAGCGTCGTCGTCGACACAAAAAGTTTTTTTTAGTTTAGTTTCTTTAAACAAATCTGAGTTGCCAATTTTCACAGACAAAACAATTTGCACACTTCTGTTAAGAACAAATTTGTATATAAATACTTGTAATAGTAAACCCTGTTTAGAAGAAAATACTTCTATAGCGATATTTTGCACTCTAAAAAACAAAAAAGAACTTTTTTTCTATATAACATATTTATGCATTTAGAGAAAATTACAATAGAAAACATTTTTTAAACAACATACATAGAACTTAAACAATATTTGAGCCGGCGCCGTTGAAATTTATAATACGCTACCGCCGCCTACCATTTTTCATCGGTCCCTACAAGAACAGTGACAGTCATTTAACCGGTCATTTGATTGGCAAATCGATCAAAGTTTCCATCAAAAGTTTCTATCTGTTTCTTAAGGGCAATATGTAAAAAGTGATGGAAACTTTTGTGTACATGTGATTTTGCATCACCCTCGC
>NC_060951.1:2140470-2142035 GCF_022045245.1 Lucilia cuprina | reverse complement strand
AACAGAACTAGAACAGAACTAGAACAGAACTAGAACAGAACTAGAACAGAACTAGAACAGAACTAGAACAGAACCAGAACAGAACCAGAACAGAACTAGAACAGAACTGGAACTGAAGAGTTTTAAAATTTGTTTTATTTTACTCACAGAGATTATCTAATGGACCCTTCAAGATGGCAAATGGATAAATCTAAAAAACCTTTAAAATCTACAGAGAAAACTACTAAAAGCCCTGATCTGACACACAGTTTAAAAACTTTGGAAATTGATTAAATCTTTAGTTTTATGCATATGTTTTAGTTTATAGTTATTTTTTGGGATTTTGTTTTAAAGAAAAATAAACAAAACGTTTGTTGGTGATTTTGTTTGTGTAAAAATGATTTTGCAAATTGTTTTCAACACTTGAAAAGTTCGTTTATTGTTTATTTTTTCCATAAATATGTTTGATTATTAAACTGTGATTAATGACTTGGCAAAAGTACTGGGAACACATAAGGACCTTTTTTGAAATACTTAAAACACTTAAAAAAAACAATGAAAAAATGCTTAAAAATATGGCTTGCCACTGGAACGATTACAGGCATAATTTAAATAAAAGTTATGCATCATATATTCCATGTTCACACTAAAATGAAAATTGATTAAATTTAATAAATATTTTAATTCACCTTTCTGCAGCTAGTGTAAACAGAGAGTGTTTATTAAACGTTTAATATGTATTTCACTTTTATGTGTTAAATTATTTATGCTTTAGTTAAGTTGTAAATGTTTGTAATATAATGAAAGAGAGTTAGAGAGATACACAGCGGCAAAAAGAGAGTTATTAAATATGTGTGCCTGAGTGTTTATTTGCATATTGAGCCAATGTAAACAAAAAAGAGTTTATCATGACTAAACATAAATGTTGTGTTGCCTGACTAACAGCAGCAGTCATATTCAACAACACCCACACAAATGCAAATATTGTAGAATAAACTCGACTACATAAATGAATAAAATAAAAAAAACCTAAAGGATTTAGCTTTTTTGTAATTTTTACTTTATTGTTGTTGTTTTTTTTTTCCTGTTTCATTGTTGTATTCTGTTGCAATATCAACTCCAAATAGGAACAGGAAGTGCACTTGGTCCATAATAATGGCTTTTTGCACATTGTTGTTAACAAAAGAAAAAAATGAATGGAAAAAAGATGTTGCCAAAGAAAATAAGAAAAACAAGGAAAATTATGATAGCAGAGAGGCAATGTGATGAGTGTGTTAATTTGTATTTCCAGTTGAGCTGTTATAATCGTCAAAATTATGCTGTTGTGTATTGCTTGTATATCCGTATTTCTTTCGTTAATTTTTTTAAGAAATATTTGCATTAAACTTGTAGAAAATTAAAAAAATATATAAAATTTTTAAACAAAGATTGAACAGAACTAGAAGTAAGCTAGAACTGGACTAAAACTGAGCTAGAATTGAACTAGAACAGAACTAGAACAGAACTAGAACAGAACTAGAACAGAACTAGAACAGAACTAGAACAGAACTAGAACAGAACTACAACAGAACTAGAACAGAACTAGA
>NC_060951.1:2135196-2140370 GCF_022045245.1 Lucilia cuprina | reverse complement strand
TCTGTTCTAGTTCTGTTCTAGTTCTGTTCTAGTTCTGTTCTAGTTCTGTTCTAGTTCTGTTCTTGTTCTGTTCTTGTTCTGTTCTAGTTCTGTTTTAGTTCTGTTCTAATTCTGTTCTAGTTCTATTCTAGTTCTGTTCTAGTTCTGTTCTAGTGCTGTTCTAGTTCTGTTCTAGTTCTGTTCTAGTTCTGTTCTAGTTCTGTTCTAGTTCTGTTCTAGTTCTGTTCTAGTTCTGTTCTAGTTCTGTTTTAGTTCTGTTATAGTTCTGTTCTACTTCTGTTCTAGTTCTGTTCTAGTTCTTTCTAGTTCTGTTCTAGTTCTGTTCTAGTTCTGTTCTAGTTCTGTTTTAGTTCTGTTCTAGTTCTGTTCTAGTTCTGTTCTAGTTCTGTTCTAGTTCTGTTCTAGTTCTGTTTTAGTTCTGTTCTAGATCTGTTCTAATTATGTTCTAGTGCTAATCTAGTTCTGTTCTTGTCCAGTTCAAACTTAACCTTTTCTCCTCCAACTTTTGCATCCAAAACGCCTTCAATTCCTTTAAACTACCCGCCTTACCACCATATTCCAAAGGCAGCATTTCACGAGGAAAATATTCATAAGGAGTATCAGCATTAGGCAAATGAAAATGTATCTAAAGCAAAACATTCCAGCATTAGGACATTATTTCCATTTTTTTCCTTTTCCTTACTCACCAACTTAAAAACTTCACTTTTCATAAATGGCTTAATAACAGTCAACACTTTATCCAAATACGAAGGACTATTTAGAACATGTATTTGTTTGATTCGCACTGGATGTGCCTCCTGTACAAATTTCATATAAACACGTAAAGCTGAGAGGACAGTCTTTGTTAAATGCCGCAAACTATAGCCGGACATATCAAAAATGGGTATCTCACCATCAACATCCTCATCGTTGATGGCAAAACGACAGTCGGCCATCATAAAGAATACTTTGATTGAATCAGTAAAGTTGAACTGGGTTAAAGACAAGTGGAAAAAAATTGCAAACATTTTCTGCTTTTGTATTTTTGAACAAGACACTCACCTTGTCTGCATCATGGTCGATTAAGCGATAAATAAGCAGTTTGTAATTGTCGGGTGTTTTGCCGGGGAGTGGTATGAGGTCGCTGCAAAGAATTTGTGTGTTTTTTGGATTAACTAGTTTTGTGTGTGTTTTTTTAATTTTTTCATGTTTTTAACTTACGCCACTTGCAGTAGTTTCTGTGAACCCTCATCTAGAGGATCTCTTTGCAAAAAAATTTGACTGTGTTTATTGCGCAATTTAAAATTTAATTCTAGCAAACGTTTGGCCCCATCCAAATCTCCATACATGGAGTAAATGAAACGTTTGAGAAAGAGTTTATCTAGAAGATATTTTTTTTTTGGAGTTTAAATAACATGGATGATTGAAACCAGGATTTAAAGAGAAGAACTCAAAGTGAATTAAGTCGGAGAAAAAAATTAAAAATATGTCTGACATAAAAATTTTTATCTGACATAAAAATTTTAGCCTGACATAAATATTATGGTCTGACAAAGATATTTATGTCTGACATGACCATTATGTCTGACATAAAAATTCTGTCTAACAAAAATGTCATCCAAAATTTATGTCTGATCCAAAAATTTGGATACAAAGTTATGTCTGACAAAAAAATCTATAGAAATTTTTTTCTTATGGAGAAATCTGTCGTAACAAAGAAATATTAATCGAAATATATGTTTGACATAAAATTTTTATAGAAATTTATGTCTGATAAAGAAATGTCTATAGACATTTCTGGTTGATAAAAATTGTATGTAGAAATATATATCTGACATAGTGTTGTTTATAGAAATTTATTTTTGACACAAAAATGTCTGCGGAAATGTATGTCTAAACAAAATTTTTTAAAAGTTAATGTCTCACTTCCAAATTTCTGAAGAATATTATATCCGACAGAAAAGTGTTTATAGAAATATACATATTTATGTTCGACAGAAATATGTTTATAGAAGTTTATGATTGACATCAAAATGTCTAGAGAAATTTATGTCTGAAAGAAATTTATATCTGTGGAAAATTACCTGTACCTATAGAAGTTTATGTTTGGCCATAAAATGTATGACATTTATTTGTTACAGACAAATCTATATTGAATATTATCTATAGAAATTTATGTCTGACAAAAAAATGTCTATAGAATTGTATGTTTGTTTTAAAACTTTCTATAGAAATGTATGTCTGAAGGAGAACTTTGTATAGAAATTTATGTGAGACTTTAAAATGTTTATTAAAAAAACATATTAATGTGTCAGACATATTAATGTTTAGATAAATTTATGTCTGACATAAAAATGTCTGACATATTTTTTTTTTTAAATCTCTAAAAATTTATGTGTAAAAAGAAAGAATTTCTATAGAAATTTATGTTTGACATAAAAAGAAAACTCTTTGTATATTAAGGCATGTCTGTTAGACAAATTTCTTAAGAAATTTATAACCGTTAAAAAAAGTCTATATACATATTGATTATTCAGTTTGTAATGCCTGATTAATAATAATATTTACTTTAAAATAATTGTATAAATTTTACATTAACATTTTATTACAAAAGAAAAATTTCCAACAATTTAAACAACTTGTAATATTTAATGACGTACATTAAAGTAAAATTTATTATTTGATATATTAAATAAAAATTAATTATTCAGCACAAAATTTTTGCAATGTATGTATAAGTAGATATGTATTTATTTAATTTGTGTAAATACTAACTAGTATAATAGAACAACAATGTAAATTTATATTAACACAAGAAAAACAAAATTTCTTTTTCAATTAGCACTTAAAAAAAAGAAGAAGTAAATAAAATATATTTTTTTTTTTTTTTTTTGAATATGAAAAATATTTAAGAAAATACCTATATTTTGAGGCAATTGTGGCTGAGTTTTTAACCATGTTTCTAAAGCTAAAATTTGTTCTTCTAAGCCGGGTTTAACCACCATGTTGTTTGTAGAAATATTTGTAGAAATTCAAAAAAAAAGTAAATTTTAAATTAAACAATAAATTGCTGTAGATGATATTTATTGGCAAAAAAAAAAACTGTCTCCGTTTTAAAAACAACCTTAACGTTTTAAGTCGCGTTTCCAACTGAAACGTGCTTAGTTTATTTGAGTATTAAAATCCACACACAGCTCAAGCGCAAAGTAAAAATTTTTTTATTATTATTATTTTTAACATAATTTTGTTGTTGTTTTTGTTTGCTTTTAGTTATTGCTTTAGGCTTTTTTAATTATTTATGCAGTTGATATTTTTATGACTTTGTTGTACACTGAACTCTTTTTAAAAGTTTTCTTTTTTTTCAATTTTGTAATAATACTATTTTAGAATCAAAATTCTAAAAAAAAAAACTAAAAACCCGTTTTTAAACCTTGACTTTGCAACTTTTTTTTAAGGCAATTGAAGGTAAATTTTATGCGACATTTAATTTGAAATATTAAATATTCATGTTTTGAATATTAATTTTTGTTTATTTCTCAATATATCTAAATAAATTCAAATTTTAAACTAAAATAATTACTGTATTATTGTCTATTCCCACATACATACATATGTATGTCTTTGTTTACATTTGAAATGCCAAATTAAAGCTTTGTTTACATTTGCTAGCAAGAGTTGCTGAGCAAAAAAAAAAATAACACCACAAAACTTGGCAGCACTTATTTTAACATTTTTAACATAAACAAAGAAAGAACTATTCTCTTACATTTATTGTTACATTTCCTAACATTCAAGTTTATTTTTACATTTAAATGTTCTATTAATCTATCAATTAACCCTAATTATTAAATATTTTCCTTAAGATTACTTAATACCTTTTAGCAATTACTTATTTAACTTGTTACCAATCATTATATATAAACAATCATAAAATTAATATAAATGTTTAGTTTTATGACCACATTTTTACAATATAATTTTAAGAAATAATATTTGTTTTTTTATTATTACAAAAAAAACAAACAAAATTTCTTGCAACAAACTTTTAAAAGTGCACATCAAAATAATGACCGGACTGTCTGTCGGTCTAGTGTAGAAAAAAAATGCAAAAGGAAAAAAATGAAAGAAAAATAAACGCCATAAAATTTTCAATATTATTATATGTTTCGATGGTACCTATGGGTTACAAACTCTAGACAGTTAGTAAGTAAGTAGTGCCATGTATGTGTGTGTATTTGTTAATGATGGCTCCAATGATGTGTGCAACATGGTGCTAAATAGCAGGGATGGCAAGTCAACAAAAAAAATTTATATACAGAAACAAAATTCTATCACTGACCACAAACATGTCAAACAAATTATATATCTGTCATAAAAAAATCTTAGAAATGTATGCCTAACAAAAAAAATGTCTTAAGAAATTTATGTCCAACAAAAAAATGTCTAAAGAAATTTATGTGAAAAAATTCTTTACAAATCCATATCTGATAAAAAATGTCATCAGATATTTATGTCTTACAAAATAATGTCTTAGGAAATTTAATCACTAGAAATATTTTTTTTTTTTTTGAAAATTATTGAATTTTAACAAAAATTCGATTTTCATAACTTTTCCATCTCTGTTAGATAGTAGAGAAGTACTCTTCTCTACATATTGAATTGGTTTGTCGGTATTGTAGTGCAGCCGGAGAAGAGGTGCTGAACAAATATGAATTACTAACAAATGAGTTTTGAGGTTGGCAAAGAAGTAATAAAATTAAAAAAAAAGAAAAAAAACGGAAAATGTGGCAAAGCTCTTGCTGAGGGCTTTAGTTTATTGCACAATTTATCTATAGTAGAAGTGTGACAGAAAAGGTTATTGACTTATATATCTTTTATTTATTTTTATATGCTTTAGGCACATAAATAAAGGTTTAAACTACTGGTATAGATTTGTTAAATATCAGCATTCAAGGCACAGTAAATGGAATATTATATAGTCTTGTTTATAGTCCATAGTCTAGCTTTCAGTATGGTCTATTGTCTTGTCTATAGTCTAGTCTATAGTCTAGTCTATAGTCTAGTCTATAGTCTAGTCTATAGTCCACTCTTTAGTCTAGTCTATAGTCTAGTCTATAGTCTAGTCTATAGTCTAGTCTATTGTCTAGTCTATAGTCTAGTCTATAGTCTAGTCTATAGTCTAGTCTATAGTCTAG